>NW_027052709.1:915450-986762 GCF_011386835.1 Chrysemys picta bellii
ACCTATCAAGGTCAAGCTTGATTTAGAAATCCAATTAACGCATTAGGTAACTGGGCAAACAACTAAATTGTGGTCATTTGTGAGTGCAGTCACCTGATTTATACACGAAACTATGTGAATAAATTATCAGAGGGGTAGCCGTGTTAGTCTGAATCTGTAAAAAGCAACAGAGGGTCCTGTGGCACCTTTAAGACTAACAGAAGTATTGGGAACATAAGCTTTCGTGGGTAAGAACCTCACTTCTTCAGATGCAAGTAATGGAAATTTCCAGAGGCAGGTATAAATCAGTAAGGAGATAAGGAGGTTAGTTCAATCAGGGAGGGTGAGGTGCTCTGCTAGCAGTTGAGGTGTGAACACCAAGGGAGGAGAAACTGCTTCTGTAGTTGGATAGCCATTCACAGTCTTTGTTTAATCTTGATCTGATGGTGTCAAATTTGCAAATGAACTGGAGCTCAGCAGTTTCTCTTTGGAGTCTGGTCCTGAAGTTTTTTTTGCTGTAAGATGGCTACCTTTACATCTGCTATTGTGTGGCCAGGGAGGTTGAAGTGTTCTCCTACAGGTTTTTGTATATTCCCATTCCTGATATCTGACTTGTGTCCATTTATCCTCTTGCGTAGTGACTGTCCAGTTTGGCCAATGTACATAGCAGAGGGGCATTGCTGGCATATGATGGCATATATAACATTGGTGGACGTGCAGGTGAATGAGCCGGTGATGTTGTAGCTGATCTGGTTATGTCCTGTGATGGTATTGCTGGTGTAGATATGTGGAGCTGGCATCGAGGTTTGTTGCATGGGTTGGTTCCTGAGTTAGAGTAGTTATGGTGCGGTGTGTGGTTGCTGGTGAGAATATGCTTAAGGTTGGCGGGTTGTCTGTGGGTGAGGATTGGCCTGCCTCCCAAGGTCTGTGAAAGTGAGGGATCATTGTCCAGGATGGGTTGTAGATCACTGATGATGCGTTGGTGAGGTTTAAGCTGAGGACTGTAGGTGATGGCCAGTGGAGTTCTGTTGGTTTCTTTTTTGGGCCTGTCTTGTAGCAGGAGGTTTCTGGGTACACGTCTGGCTCTGTTGATTTGTTTCTTTATTTCCTTGTGTGGGTATAGTAGTTTTGAGAATGCTTGGTGAAGATCTTGTAGGTGTTGGTCTCTGTCTGAGGGGTTGGAGCAGATGCGATTGTACCTCAGCGCTTGGCTGTAGACGATGGATCGTGTGGTGTGTCCGGGGTGGAAGCTGGAGGCATAAAGGTAGGCGTAACAGTCGGTGGGTTTTCGGTATAGGGCGGTGTTAACGTGGCCATCGCTTATTTGTACTGTGGTGTCTAAGAAGTGGACCTCCCATGTAGATTGGTCCAGGCTGAGGTTGATGGTGGGGTGGAAGCTGTTGAAATCATGGTGGAATTCTTCCAGGGTCTCCTTCCCATGGGTCCAGATGATGAAGATGTCATCAATGTAGCGTAGGTAGAGAAGGGGTGTGAGTGGACAAGAGCTGAGGAAGCGTTGTTCCAGGTCAGCCATAAAAATGTTGGCATATTGTGGGGCCATGCGGGTGCCCATAGCGGTGCCACTGGTCTGGAGGTATATATCGTCACCAAATTTGAAATAGTTGTGCGTGAGGATAAAGTCACAGAGCTCAGCAACAACAAGTGAGGTTCTTATCCACGAAAGCTTATGCTCCCAATACTTCTGTTAGTCTTAAAGGTGCCACATGACCCTCCATGAGTAAATTAGATACTTAGCTCCATGTGTGTTTTGGGCACAGTTGTGCAGCTAACTTTTACAAATGAAACCATTACTGATGGCTTGAGAATGACTAGACGATACAGCACAGGATAGCAAGAATGTGGCCTTCTCAGCATCAGTCTGCAACAGCAGCTCTATGGTCTACAGTCATTGGCCAACTGCCTCAAATGAGCCAGTCCTCTTGTCCCCTCAGTCATACTTTGAGCCTGTGGCGTCCCATAATCAGACTTCAAACAAAGGCTCATGTTTGAAGCCAGCAAAGTGCTTAACTGAAAATATGGCAGAGCTTTGGGACCAGTCTTAGTTGCCTGTCACAGCAAGGCAGAGGGCCTGGGGATGCAAAATTGGCTGGAAGCCACTTCACCCCTACAATCCTCTGGCTGCTGGGAACCAGGCCAGTCCTGAGGAGCAATTTAGAGCCTCTTGCCACAAACAACCACCTTCCTGGCTTTTCACAGATGGGTCAATAGGGAGAAGGCACTCTGAACCTTACATTAGTCACATAAATCCAGAATGAGCTAACCCAGGTGCTGGCTGAGATCTGTCTGGAGAACTACTGTATCATGCAGTACCAGATACAATTCCAAGGTGTGTTCTTTCACAGACCTCAGGGTTTTCAATTTTTTCATCGAGAAACAGATACGTATGTCAAATTTATCCCTACTGTAACTCCAACATAACTCTATTCAAGCTACTTCTCCATGGAGAAATTTGGCCCGGACTCTGGTTTTGCAATTTGTTATTAGCTACGTATAGCCAATCATTATTATGAAGAGGTGGTGGTCTTGAAAAATGAGTTTGGGCTGAAAACTGCCATATTTACTCTGATGGCAAGAAAGAATGTTTCTGCAACATTTGAAGAAAATTCATCCAATGGTTTTGCGCTACAGGTCATCATTACAAATTACCTTGATTTGACACTTTGGTCCAGATTCTCAGCTGGTGTAAATCAGTGTCGCTCCAGTTACTCCAGTGGACTTTGCCAATTCCCCATAGCCGAGTCTCTGGCCCTTTGGCTTTCAGCTAATGTTTTTGTCTCCCTATAGCTCAAATGGCTTATTACCCCCGTCAAACAGTCGATAGTGCCAAATTTCCTTAAACCCCCATCTCAGCCCATGGACTTGAGGAAGACAGACTGTAATTAAGCAAAGTAACTAACTATTTTTGTTGTGGCTAGTTTTGCAAGATTTATGACATCCTTATACCTTAACCTTCTTTGTAAATGATGTGATACATATGTAGCTACACAGTTATGTAGCAACCTTAACTGTTTTTTGACACACATTTTTGGAACTGAATAGAGTAACTGCTACTTATGGCATCATGGGTAAACAACTGTTCTGAATGAAACAAATACACCATAAACTTTACAATTGGCAGTGGTTTTGAACAGACTATTAAGAATTAAGCTATGAAAATCCTTCAAATGACCACTGGAGAGTGGAATTCTTATTATTTTTTTAAAGATATAATCTGGATTCCTCCTTTATTTCTTCTGATGTGTCAGGAACAGGGTTGAGGTCCAAACAGACTCTAGGTGCTTTCTTAAAATAATGTCTTTAGTCGTGTTGGCAAAAGTAACTACTCTCCATAAAATTTGATACTCCATATAAATTTCCTCACATTCACTTCACTCACCTGTTCATGGAATCTTACATTCTGATTAAACTGCAATCTTCCCCCTGAAGTGGGACATTAATGCACTAGGTAGAAGTCTCCTGGTGTGCACACAGTGTAGGACTACTGTAAGCAGCAGGGGTACTGGGCATGCTGGTGGCAGGAGGTGAGGTGGGGCCATTGCACATGGTGCTGCAGCTCATAGGTAACCTGGGTTAGGCCACCCTAAGTTAGAGCAGATGAGGGTTACTGCACATTATCCTGGGGCCCATTTCTGTTCCCAGAGCAGCCTGGAATCAGGAAGGTGCAAACTTCACATATCACAAATAGTACATCACCATAACTGATGTGCAGTGATACTATTCAATACTAAGTGTTATGTACTGTATTTAATTAAACCCATCCCATCCCCTCTTTCTCACCAAAGGGGGCGGGGGGGGGGGGGAGGGAAACTGCCTCTGCAGTATGATTCCCACTCTGGAACCTACCGAGGTCTCTGAAGGTCTGGTGCCTATTCAGAGAGAGAAGTGGAGAAAGGGGAGGGGTACACATCATACCTGCCACCCCTGAACCATGGGGCTTAAACAAAACAGATAATACATCCACACACCAACTATCGTTTCCATTCTCCCATCGTCTCCCTTCCCGCCCCCCAAAACAAACACCAGGGTCCCGGGGGCTACTGCTGCCAGGGGGAACTTGTAGCAAGGCTGCAACAGATGGAATTGGTAGGGTTGCAATAGATAGGATCGGTAGGGCAGCATCGCAAGGGCCAGACACAGTATGGAAGCACAGGGCCTCTGTGCAGATAGCTCCTGCCTCCTACTAGAGATTTAATAGGTTTTGCAGCAGGCCCCTCAGCTCATTCCACGTGGAACTCTGTATAGACGAGAGGCTGGGTGGTAGGCCAGGATGGATCCAGGTACAACTAACATAATTCATGATGGCAGGAAAGGTATGAAGAATGTTTCTGCAGAGCAAATAATAAAGAACCAATCAACTGGGGAAGTCATTTTGATATTCTCTCTGTCGAAAGGATAGACTTGGTATGTGATGACGACAGGGATAACTGTCCATATTTAGCTTTTTAATTTTTAAAGAGAGGCCAAATGGACAGGTTGGAACATAGTCACTGGTCCTGAGCTAAGCCAATAGGTCAAAGCTGGGAAAGGTCAGTAATGGCCAAAATTTGTTACCTCCCGACCCTAGTACAATGCATCTATCAAATGTATTGCTGTCCTTAATCAGGTCTTGCACAGACCAAAGAATCCCATCAAACCTAGAATTTATTTATCCAGATCAGGATTGAAGTACATCGATTGTCTACGGGAAGCAGGCAATGTCACTTCTTGTGCTATAAGTTGGCAAGTATTGTATAAATAAAAAGCCCCCCAGCACTTCTGCACAACAGGTCACAATTCAACTCTCCTGCATGGTAGTCTATTGTATTGTACTGGCAGTAAGTCAGATAATTTCTTACTGTAAATGTCTACCAAGATTGAAAGACTGTTTTTATTTCATCTTTCCGATACGGAATCCAACAAATTAAAAGGAAGATCAGCATCACTGAACATTTAATTTGCAAGAAGATTAAGAAATTAAGAACACTTAATTTGCAAGTGATGGTTTCCAACATTTTACACATATTTTTCAAACTTTTATTCTGAATAAATTGGATTTTACTGATTGAAATAGATGTGGGATGTTTTGCTGCCAATAAGAACATTTTAATAACTTGTATGGCTGGACAAGGCATTTCTCCATTATAACCAGATCAGTGAGGAGTCTGGAAAGATGTAGTCTTACAGAGTCTACATCTTGCAAGACCATATATACTTTCTAAGCTGATGGGAAATTAATATGGTCTCTTTATTGGAATGGAAAAGGGATTTCAATTTAACCTTGGGCCATTTCCCTTTCCAAAGAAACTGCATGAAGACAACAATGAAAAATTGTAATCTCCTTAAAGGATAATAGAAGAGAGTTCAGCTGGAGTTTATAAAGCATCTTAGTTAATGGTTCATTTGAATAATGACAGGTCTATCCACCCAAACTGGCAAACCCTGATTTTTCAGAAGCTTATGACTCAAGATTATTTGTCTTACAGCACGGAAATGGAGTGGCATAATAAAAATATTCAAAGCAATCCCCCCTCACCTTTCTCGATCAGTGTGGACAGTTCCGCCATCCTCTCCGTCACTCAGGTCCAGAACCCAGGCACCTTCTTGGACTCAGCCATTTGTCTAAACCTCACAACTATGCTGTGTCTAAATCTTGCTGATTCTTTCTGCATAATTTCTCTAAGATAGGAACTCTCCTATCCATCCGCCCAACTAAAACACTCCTCTCAGCTCTCATCATCTCAATCTCTGTGACATCTTCTTCTCCTGCCTTTCTCATATCCATTTAAAATGTTGCTTGAAAGATCAATTTCCTAGCTCATTGCTTTGACCTCTCTCATAGAGAAGCCAGTGGAGGGCCTCATTTTCGATCACATCAAACATAAGCTACTGATCTCCATTTTAAAGGCCTTTCATGGTGTGTTTTCACTCTACCTATCATTTCACATGCTACAGAGATGGTGACTCTGACCTCCATTCTGCCCCAGTGTCAGCCTTCATCACCCACTTGTTAAATTTGCAAACAAGTACCTTTATGCTTTCTCCCATGCTGCCCCTTATGCTTGGGGGGGAACATCCCTGTAAATAACCTCAATGCTCCATCATTCTCCTTCTTTCAATTACCTTCTTAACTCTCCTTTCCCATGATGCCTACAGAAAACTTGACCGCAGCCTATCATGATGACCAATATCATCTCATTGTTTTCTTGACTGCCTCATCTGTTTGTATCCACCCATTGTCTCATGTCTTATGCTGTAAGCTCCTTGGAACAGGGATTGTCTTTGCTCAGGGTTTGGACAGCACCTTAATGCAATGGTATCCTTGTCCAGGTGTGGGGCTGCTAGGTACCGTTGTAAAACAAATAGTATAACAGCCCACTTGCCATCCTCTGAAAAGGACAATTCACCTGATGCACCTCTGCAAGTTACCTGAGATCTTGAGGAACTACACTTATGATCAGAGAAAGGGCCAAATTATTCCTAATTCAAAGAATAATGCTACATTCTTTCCCACTGAGTGAACATTCCCCTGGCCTTAAGAAAATATGGTCAGAATCCCCTATAGATAGGGATTAACTTCTCCTTTTCACTTAAAACAGCCTCATGATTTTCTGCAGCTACCACTATCCCACACCGGTATTTAGCGAGGATCTTCAATCTTTGGTAGCTCTGCTCCTTACTTTCACTATTACATGGGCATCGTGAGATGTTTACTAGATTTATTTTAAGATTTTCAATTGGAAGGCAAGTATGTGCTTGTCCCAGACCATCGGGCTAGATCTGATGTGAAGGAAAAAATCTTCTTTATGTTTTAACATCTCCAACCTAAGACTTCCTGAAGTCCTAAATCAGAATAATAGATTCCTAAGCCAGAAAGGACAATTGTGATCATCTAGTCTGACCGTCTGTTTAACACAGGCCATAGAATTTCTCCAACATAATTTCTAGAGCAGATCTTTTAGAAAAACATCTAATCTTAACTTAAAAATTGGCAATGATGGAGAATCTACTATGACTCTTGGTAAATTGTTCCAATGGTTATTTATCCTCACTATGGAAAATTTTTGCCTTATTTTCAGCCTGAATTTGTCTAGCTTCAACTTCCAGCCATTGGATTGTGTTGTACTTTTCTCTGATAAATTTTGAACAGCCCATTAGCAAAGATTTGTTCCCATTACAGGTACTTTTAGACTATAATCAAGTTACCCCTTAACCTTCTTTTTAAGCTAAATAGGATCTATCGGCATCTCTCAAACTTTCTTATTGGCCATGGTTCTATTTGATCCTACAATCCCTAACAATTTCCTTATAGCTCTGGGAGAAACTGGGAAAATTGACCCAGAAGCTCATTAGAAGGACACCAAATGGAATCTCTGATCATCACATTTCTCATAGCATACAGGCTTCTCGGGAACAGAATGCAGAACTGCTGCTCTCATACTGAGACAATTTCAGCCAACTACTCCAATAGGGTATATACAGATTTCAGTGTGGAGCAAAATTTTGAACCAGGAATAAAATTCCTTCTTTTAAGGTTTAGCTCTGGGTTAGTAAGTAAGCAGTGGGGTGAATAAACTTCCTGCCCCTATTCAAGCTATTCCTTTGCACTGCCTTCTTTATTTTCCTTGGCCAGTTGGAACCATGGAGTTTGTCATGATAGATAAGGTTGTCTCTCTTACCAAAACTATTAAGTAAAGGCCACTCTTTTAGAATAACTTGCAATATCAGATTTACCTGCTTAGCATTATCTTGATCTGCTGTTGTCAGAACATCTTCATCTTTCAAACCTGGAAAGGAGGAGGAATCATTATTGTTTGGGCTTCTCCCTTTGAGGAAGGCCAAACACCTATTAACTGACCTATTCTAGATTTTGTTACTTTGTGATGAGATAGTGGGGTATACAAATAGAAGGGTTATAACCATGTGTTACAACTCAGGGCCCTGCAAATCTGTAATACACAGCAATCCCAAATGGGGAAATTCAGGCTTAAGAGGCCTCAGGACTTTCTGATGTCTGCTTACTCAGTATGGCAGCGGCATTTGCAACAGTCGGTAGGGGATGTGAAATCTCCACAGTATTATGTGATTACCATGATCTGGAATCAGAACCATTATTAAACATTGAAGTCCCTCCACCGTAAACAAGTACAACTTCAAGTTAAAACATTCTTGTACGTAAAGTCCTATAAGTGGGAAATGATTTAGTTTCATTCTCTGCTGATAAACAAACAGATTATTTTAGATTTAAAAACAGACAATTCTACTTATTGGGGAGAATAAAGGCACATTCTCTCCCTCCTGTTTTATAAACTCCCATACGTTTGTACTTACTGTGCACAGGCCAGTTTGTGCCATAAGCACACGTACCTATTCTTGCTTTTAGGTACAACTGTTAACTTCCACCCTTCACCTATCCTCTCCTTCCTTGTAGAAATAGTCTGACCTCAAAAGGACTCGGGTCCTAGATAAGAAATAACAGGAAAACAAAGCCTCTCCCACATCCACTGGATCTCTTCTGAAGAGATGTCCACACATTAATTCCTTAATATAGGACTACAGGGGTCTGGTTCATCACTGCGTTACTCAGTCTTCACTGGAGTTACAGCAGTGAACTGGAGTAGCACACTGGTGAGCCAAGGCCCAGGACTTTGCTGCTTGCTTTCCTGATTAATTAAATTAAAGTTAAAAAAAAAATCCTAAAATGTGGCAAGTAAACATCTCAGTTTTTCCTCAAGTTTCTTCTTTATTCAAAATCATTCACTGAATGGCTGAGTGGGTCTTAGTCCAGTGTGGGGTTTTGAGCAGTTCATTACAAGCATTCAAAATTCCAACAGTGTTGATTAGACATATGGGATACATGGCACCCATGAGTCTTGATCTCACTTACATTGGTTTTATACCAATTTCATTGACTTCAATGGAGTTATTCTGAAGTTACACCAGTGGTCAATATGAATTGGGGGCCCAATCTGTTGCCTAGTGATGCCAATCAGAATCAGTCCGTTAACTTCAATGAGCGATGGATCAGGCTCCTAATGAGCACAACTCTCAGACTCAGGCTCCACAGGATACCGTTACAAACTCCAAATTTGCTTTGGCCAATAGTGTTAAATATTCTTGCCAGTACATCTTTTTAGGAATGTATTTGCAATTCTTTTGTTCTTATTTTTTGCAAACAGTTAAAACAAATTCATTTCTCTCTTCCATTTCCATCAGACCCATTGGTCCATTGAGAAATGAGCATGCACTCAAAAGCATCAGTTGTTTTTTTTAGTGGTCTCTGCTCAAGGCTCATGGGAACTAGATTCTTCACTAGTTGCTCAGTTCACCAGTGCTGCAGACGGTGTAACAGTTCTATTGTGTTTAGTAAGCCAAGAAGAAGAAAAAATCATTATTGTTAGTTTATAAACAAGACTTAATCACCTATCATCAATTGTAAAATAGGAGTAAATATGTTGTAATTTATTCTAATAGGTTTGCACAAAAAAGCAATTAAACTAATGCAGTTTGACTTGTGTTCCATTAATAATGTACCCAATCATTACTACATTGTTTGAAAAGACTATATGCAGAATATTGTCTTATGGACTAATTTTTTTCTTGCAATTAGTTGCATACATTTGCTGACAGGCTAATTTATATTCAATTGCTTTAAAAGCAGAATCATTTTGTATTTAATTGCATTTGGTTGTAATCCATCTGCTGACAAATTTGTGTGTTTTGCTATTTATTTGCTAATGCTTTCCTCCACTACAGCATGATCAGTCATACGAGTTGAAATATGTTTTTGACAATATAAATACCACAGGGTAATTAAAGGCCAGATGTATGGCTGGTGGGAACAACTACTCGCTGCAATTCTATCTCCCCAGTTGAACTTTTTATTGTTGCTCTATAGAGATTGAATAAAAATATGATTAAAATGCAATTCTATGGCTTCTTGTTTGTTCTCAACAGCTGCATTAGGTGAAGGTCATAAGTGTATCAAACTATTTGGAAGGAGCAGCAAATAAGTTCTTTGATGCACTTTGCATTTTACCTTTTGCTGTTTGCTTAGGTTCTGGTTAGCTTCACAGTGCCAGGTTCAGGAGCAATTCTACATTCAAGTCGCTGGAAGTACTGTAATAGGCAACCTGAGCAGCTTGGGCCCACACTTCCTCAAAACTCCTCTCCTGCTGGATTCAATATTTTGGAAAACCAGGAGAATTTTCTAAAGGGAAATAAAAAAAATTGTGGGTTAAATCTGGGGCAAAGGAAGAACTTGTACAGCAAGAATGGCAGACCAAATGAAATGAATCCCATTAAGAGACACCGTCACTGTTCAGAGGTCAACACACATCTGGATGGCAGGTACACTGGTGTGACACTGGAAAGTTTGGCTTGATCACCAGTTTTAGTCTCGTTGCTTGCGGTCCTAGGTGGCAGTGGCTGAATGAGCTATGGATGCAGCCTCTGGGTGGAGAGTACATAGCATCATTCAGCGGCTACTTCTCTGCCTCACAAAGAAACAGTGCTGATGGGCTCCAAAAATAAGTCCTTTCTAGTACTCCTTGTCCAGACAGCTCAGGCCATAATGCAAAGCTGAAGGGAGTGTTTAAACTGGGGAGTTGGGGGAAAGATCTGACAGACTCCAAGCCTCTCCACCTTCCATTAGGGAGACAGCAGCAAGGCTCAGGAAAATGCATACTGACCAGAGAGATGTGTGTTGAACCTACTTGTGCTAAAGAGACACATTTGTTCTTTAAACAAACCAGTCCAAGACAATCACATTTGGATACAGTGCAGTGGTTGCTGGTGCAACAATGGAGCCATAAGTTATAAGCCAGTATCCAGCACAGGCAGCTGCTGGAGCTATGGATCCAATCTACACATGCATAGTTGAAAGCGTGGGGAATACAAGGAATGTGAAGGAGCTCTATACATGGGGCAGCAGCCTTTTGGTGTGGTCAGAGTAACTGATAAACAAGGCTTTGTTCAGGAGCAAGAGTGTGCCCTTACTCCAGTACAGGCTTACAGCCTGTACAACTGCTTTGCCAGCATGAGGTGGGAGCTCAGTTACTATTGCTAGCTATGTTTGGTAAAGTGCATTTGGGAATGGGAGCCTGGTATGGCCCTAGAGGAAGGACTGCATTCACCATGTCTCTCTTTACTAGGTTCCTTTTGGTCATTTAACCCTCTGTATCATTACGGTTTAACCATACTGAGCTATATAGTGAGAAAGATGGATAAGGGAAATTATTACGATTGACTCCTGTTTCCTTAGGGTGCTTGGAGGAGCTCAGTGAAGCAGCAGCTAGATGACACCAGGCTGCCAAAATGGGTCTGGTTTGTGGATAAAATTTACAACACGCACAACCTTCTCCTCCATACATAGAGTTGTTTTTACAGCTATGAAATTGACCTAGAAGCCATGCTCACTGGTCACCAAGGAGAAGTTCTGTGTGTAAAGATGAATGGCTATGAAACCTTACAGATCGTGGTTATATTGACTTGTACTTGAGTTAAGAGGAGTACTAAGTGTAGCTATTGAACGGCTGCACTTCTTAGTGGTAGAAAATGTGGATTGTAGTACATAGCACGGGGCCTAGCATCACTACTGCTACACCACACTAAATGGGTAATTCAGCTGACATATCCCAGTTGTTGCTGTCAATTCTGCATGCAAATGCAGAAACGGTTTATATTTCTTACTGAATTCAGTCCAGCCCAGTTCACTGTAAACACATGGAATGTTTATGACTGCCAGTGTTTTATGTAAAATGTGATGCTTGTGCCACTCAAGTATTGGGTCAGAGTATTTTATTTGCATTTTGTTAAAACCAGGCTGATCCTAGCTGGCAGTTGCCAGTGGTGCTTTCTATTGTATCGAAACCTCAGAACCACTCTTGAAACCATACAGTCATAATAGGATAAATGAGTTTTGTACCAGGACTTAGGCCTTCTGCAAACACAAAAGTTGCACCAAATTAAATATATAGGTGTCCTTGTGGGGACACTCTTAATCAGTCTGAATGCCTTTTTAAATCGAGTTTTAGCTTGCATATTCCTTATCGATCCTCCCTGGTATAAGTCAGTACAGCTCTGACTTCCTTGCAGCTCAGCAGATTGAAATCAGCATAGTATCTGTCTCAAAGAGGGGATGGAGTGTGGATCTGCAGAGGCAATATATTCATAGAACAATAGTTATTGGTTAATATCCTTTCCACCTGGGCACAGAGCCCAGAACATGCAATAGCAATCTTTAGTTCAGATCAGAGTGAATAATTTTGCCTCATGTGTTAGGCGCACCAGAATAACTAGGCATAATGCAATAAGATGAGGATGGATTGTCAACCTTAACTTTAAATTGCCTGGCTTTAAGTGGTTTATGTTGCAACTAGTATCTGAAAGCCTGTGCTGGTGCACGAGTGTGGCAGTTGTGCCAAGTAATCCACCATCTGTGCATTTCCTCCCTCTCCCCTCGTACAACCAATGAAATTGTTACATTCAAATTAGCTGCAAAATAAGTGTGATTGGTTGAGTTACCTCTGCTATCATAATGGTCTAAGATTCTTGGCATGGCATAGATACATGCCTGCCGTTGCACAAGTATGAGTCCAAATGGCTGAGAACTTAAAAAATTGGATGGTCACAGCCCACAAATCCCGGTGATGACTGAACATGGTGATATGCTGAACAAAAAGAACTCTCAGCTATGCTTAGATCTGTTTCCATTGGTTCAGATGGACTCAGACATTCTAGCTGCAAAGTGACACACAGGCAGGTGACAGTCCTGGAATCTTATGATATAGATTTTTACAGTCATTTGGACTCACGTTTTATGAGAATTCTATGTGCGCATCAGAGTGATAGCTGCCCCACCTGCTGTGTCTTTAGGATATACGGAAAAAAGGTTTGACTTATTTTAGCCTTATAATGTTATTGCTATTATTATTTGTATTACAGAAGTGCCAAGAGGCACCAACTGAGATCAGGATTCCACTGTGCTATGCCTTGCACATACACACAGTAAGCAACAGTCCCTGCTCCCCAAAAGTTTACAGCTCAATAGCCAAGACAAAGGAAGTAGCAGCATCCCCATTTTATAGATGGGGAATTGAGGCCCAGTGAGGCTAAATGACTTGCACAAGCCAAACAGGAAGTCTTTTGGCAGAGGTGAGAATTGAACAAAGATCTCTGCAACTCCAGGGAAGAGTATTAACAAGACCAGCGTTCTTCTCTGGATGTTATCAATGGACCAGATTTTGACATCCTTATTCATGCTGAGTAATGCATTACTCCATGAGTAAGCCCTTTGGCCTCAATGGAACTACTGGTAGAGTAAGGTCAATGTGAGTAAAGATGGCAGAATCGGACTCTCAGCATGGTTTCACTGAGAGTTTTGACTAACGGATGCATAAACTGTCTCAAAGATTGAAACACAATCACCGTAAGTGCCTCTAGGGCAGGGAATGTGCTCCTACTGCTCAGTTTAAACTGGTTTAACAGAAATAAAAGATACCAAATTATTTTTTTAATATAAAGCTCTTTATAAGACAATGTATGGAGGGTTTTTATAAATTCTTTTTCTTTCTACTCAACTTTGGTAGGCACCGATACATATCAGTTTTTCTCAGCCTCCCAGTGGGATTGAATTTAATCTTGCAATTACCACATTTTCAGACAAACAGTTTCTGACTTTGGATAAAAGACCAAGGTCAAATTAGAATTCTGTTTCCTCACGTTTTAGGTTGATTTTTTTAAAATAGTAACTGAATTACTACTTCTTATGAGTATTAAGAGCTGGTAACTGTACAGGAATATTGAGAGACCAGGCATATATAAAAATATCAATTCTTTTGAAATGATTTAAGCACAAATCATATTTAGATAACAGCCTAAGGCTAAAATAAATGTCTAGAAAAAGGATTTCTCCCCTTGCCACTTCTCCCCCCCCAACTTTAGGAATCAAATAGGGGTCTACAATTATCAAAGAAGCCTAAGAGATTTGAACATCCAGTGCCCTTTGGGGAAATCTTAGCCAGAGTTCGTCTCCCCTCATTATAGACTGTAAAGCTCCCTTTATGATATGCATTCTTGGATAGGACTGTACAACAATCCCAATGAAGCACTGTAAAGAGACAGTCTGGAGGAATAGCAGATGCTTTGTGTGGACAGACAAAAGGAACTGGATAGTTATTCTCTGAAAGAGTGAGGACTTAGCCGAGTGAATAACTCACAATGAATAACTTATATAATGATTTCACCTTTTTCTATTTTGTTTGGAAAAAAAACACACAAAAACTAGCAATTCTCAGATGTATTGGTTATGTAAACATACTCCAGGGCATCTTCAGCCAATAATTTCTCAGTTTTCAAGCAGTTATTTTATGGTTGCTGTGATGGCCAGTTCCATCAGTCTTTCCTCTGCCCTCAGAGGGAGTTACACGGAGGTCGATTTGTTGCACAAACTTCAAATTGCATGTTTGATTGTAATATTTGTAATTCATGCCATGTTGGTTAGGTACATAAGTCAGCCAATCGGGAAAAGGAAACAATACCACATGACCTACATAGCTAACAAGGTTTGAAATGTGAACTTCGTAGTTGGATTTATTATTTTGTGTTACCGTAGCCCCTAATAATACTAAGAATAATACGGTTCCCTCTCTGTGTTCAGTCTAATATGGTTTAGCTAGGGTATTTAAATCAACAAATATATTAGAAAACAGCACCACAATATCTCAGATCAATTTATTTTTTCCCTGTGATCATCCTAAACAAGCTGCTTTAGGAACCCCTCTCTCACTCTTGCAGATTGGGGCCAGATCCACAAAGGAATTTGGGCAATTACATCCAGCCTTTAGGTGCCACCAGCATTCACAACCCCCCCGCTCTGCTGCCACCTAAATTTTTAGGCACCTAAAATCACTTGGCACCTAAATATCACTGTAAAAGTTCCCTAAGTTTCTGCCTCTGCACATGAGCAGGCCTCACTGTAGGCATTCAGACACCAAAGCCGCAACGCAATCCTCAAACTAGGGGGCAATAGGCCCACCTATCTCACCTGCGGGGCCTGATCTGGTAGGCATGGTTAGAGCACACCTAACCAAATCAGAGCCCAGGCAAAATCTTGGGGAGTGGAGGGGAGAGGAGGAGGAGGTGGTGGTGCCATCTCCCTTGTAACTTATAGCCCAGTTGCCTGCATTTGCACTTGCATAATCCTTAAAGGCATAAGGGGATAGACCGGCATCTAGATAGTCTTATGTGTAGTGCTGGGGAGGAGCTGGTGGTCGTGGTACACGTAGGTACCAATGACATAGGGAAGGGTAGGAGAGAGGTCCTGGAGGCCAAATTTAGGCTGCTAGGTAAGAGATTGAAGTCCAGGACCTCCATGGTAGCATTCTCTGAAATGCTTCCAGTTGCACACGCAGGGCCAGTTAGACAGGCAGAACTGCAGGGTCCCAATGCATGGATGAGACAATGGTGTAGGGAGAAGGGGGTTAGATTTATTAGGAACTGGGGAAACTTTTGGGAAAGGGGGAGCCTATACAGGAAGGATCGTCTCCACCTAAATCAAAATGGAACCAGATTGCTGGCACTTAAAATTAAAAAGGTCATAGAGCAATTTTTAAACTAAGCGCTGGGGGAAAGCTGACAGGTGCAGAGGAGCACGTGGTTCAGTCATCCCTTAGGGGAGGATCTATAAATGGAGATTCCCAATATCCTAATAAGGAGGAGAGGATGGAAGGTGATAAAATACGGGTAGGAGCTGATAAGAAACAGTCAAATGAAAAAAAAGTCCCATTCAATTATATCCCGTAAAGGCAGGCAGCTAAAAAGTGACAAGTTTTTAAAGTGCTTATATACCAGTGCTAGAAGTCTAAATAATAAGATGGGTGAACTAGAGTGCCTCATATTAAATGAGGCTATTGATATAATAGGCATCACAGAAACTCAGTGGAATGAGAATAATCAATGGGATACTAATACCAGGGTACAAAATATATTGGACAGACAGAACAGGTCGTGCTGGTGGGGGAGTGGCACTATATGTGACAGAAAACATAGAATCAAATGAAGTAAAAATCTTAAATGAACCAAACTGTACCATAGAATCTCTATGGATAGTAATTCCATGCTTGAATAATAAGAATGTAGCAGTAGGAATATATTACAGACCACCTGACCAGATGGTGATAGTGACTGTGAAATGCTCAGGGAGATTAGAGAGGCTATTAAAATAAAAAACTCAATAATAATGGAGGATTTCAACTATCCCCATATTGACTGGGTACATGTCACCTCAGGATGGGATGCAGAGATAAAGTTTCTTGGCACCTTAAATGACTGCTTCTTGGAGCAGCTAGTCCTGTAACCCACAAGAGGAGAGGCAATTTTCTTGATTTAGTCCTCAGTAGAGCAGAGAATCAGATCCAAGAGGTGAATATAGCTGGACCGCTTGGCAATAGTGACCATAATATAAATAAATTTAACATCCCTGTGGCGGAGAAAACATCACAGCGGCCCAACACTGTAGCATTTAATTTCAGAAAGGGGAACTATACAAAAATGAGGAGGTTAGTTAAACAGAAATTAAAAGATACAGCACCAAAATTAGAATCCCTGAAAGCTGCATGGAAACTTTTTAAAGTCACCATAATAGAGGCTCAACTTAAATGTATACCCCAAATGAAAAAACATAGTAAGAGAACCAAAGAAGAGCCACCCTGGCTAAACAACAAAGTAAAAGAAGTAAAAGACATCCTTTAAAAAGTGGAAGTTAAATCCTAATGAGGAAAATAGAAAGGAGCATAAACTCTGGAAAATGAAGTGTGGAAATATATTTAGGAAGGCCAAAAAATAATTTGAAGAACAGCTAGCCAAAGACTCAAAAAATATTAGATTTTTTAAAGTAAATCAGAAGCAGGAAGCCTGCTAAACAACCAGTGGGGCCACTGGACAATTGAGATGATAAAAGGAGCACTCAAAGATGATAAGGCCATTGTGGAGAAACTAAATGAATTTTTTGCATCAGTCTTAACGGTTGAGAATGTGAGGGAGATTCCCAAACCTGAGATATTCTTTTTAGGTGACAAAGAAGCTTCTTTCACAGACTGGACTCCTTCCTAGTCTGGGCCAAATCCTTTCCCCTGATTCAGTTCTTGTTAGTTCCAGCTCAAGTGGTAACTAGGGGATTTCTCATGACTGGAACCCTTTGTTCCAATTTCTTTCAGGCATCTTTTGGGGGTGGAGAGGCCATCTCTTGAGCCGGCTGAAGACAAAATGGAGAGGCTTCCAGGGCCTTTTATATTCTCCCTCTTGTGGGCAGAAACCCCTTTGTTCTTCTGTGCAAAGTCACAGCAACAAGATGGAGTTTGTAGCCATCTGGGCAAGTCACATGTCCATGAATGATTCAGCTTTTTGCAGGCTGACATCATTGTTTACATGTTAGTTTGAACGTTCCCAGGAAAGCTCAGATGTGGACTGGCGTCTCTCAAAGTCCATTGTCAGTTAAGTGTTTCTTGATTGGGCACTTACTGAGAACAGTCCTTTCTCAAGAAGCTGACCAAATGCTTCACTGAGGCTACTTAGAATCAAACACATTGAGATACAAGTACATAGCCAATATTCACAACTTCAAATACAAAAATGATACACTCATACAGTCAGCATAATCATAACCAGCAAACTACAACCTTTCCATAGACACCCCACTTGACCTCCTCTGTACAAGACCTGGTGCAACCATAGGACCCTGGTTGCAACAATGATCTATACGATCAGAGTTCATGTCAATAACGTCACAGAGGTTTTGGAACAAATTCATAAACTAAACAGTAATAAGTCACCAGGTCCAGATGGTATTCACCCAAGAGTTCTGAAGGAACTCAAATCTGAAATTGCAGGACTACTAACTGTTGTCTGTAACCTATCATTTAAATCAGCTTCTGTACCAAATGACTGGAGGATAGCTAATATGATGTCAATTTTTAAAAAGGGCTCCAGTGGTGAGCCTGGCAATTATAGGCTAGTAAGCCTGACTTCAGTACCAGGCAAACTGGTTGAAATTATAGTAAAGAACAAAATTGTCAGACACATAGATGAACATAATTTGTTGGAGAAGAGTCAACATGGTTTTTGTAAAGGGAAATCATGACTCACCAATCTACTAGAATTCTTTGAGGGGGTCAACAACCATGTGGACAAGGGGAATCCAGTGGATATAGTATATTTAGATTTTCAGAAAACCTTTGACAAGGTCCCTCACCAAAGGCTCTTAAGCAAAGTAAGCAGTCATGGGATAAGAGGGAAGGTTCTCTCATGGATTGGTAACTGGTTAAAAGATAGGAAACAAAGGGTAGGAATAAATGATCAGTTTTCAGAACAGAGAACATGAAATAATGGTGTCCCCCAGGGGTCTCTACTGGGTCCAGTCCTATTCAACATATTCATAAATGATCTGGAAAAAGAGGTAAAGAATGAGGTGGCAAAATTTGCAGATGATACAAAACCACTCAAGATAATTAAGTCTCAAGCAGACTGCGAAGAGCTACAAAAGGATCTCTCAAAATTGGGTGACTGGGCAACAAAATGGCAAATGAAATTCAATGTTGATAAAAGCAAAGTAATGCACATTGGAAAACAGAATCCCAGCTATACATATAAAATGATGGGGTCTAAATTAGCTGTTACCACTCAAGAAAGAGATCTTGGAGTCATTGTGGATAGTTCTCTGAAAACATCCATTCAATGTCAGCAGTAGTCAAAAAAGCCAACAGAACGTTGGGAATCTTTAAGAAAGGGATAGATGATAAGATGGAAAATATCATATTGCCTCTATATAAATCCACGGTACGCCCACATCTTGAATACTGCGTGCAGATGTGGTCACCCCATCTCAAAAAAGATATATTGGACTTGGAAAACTTTCAGAAAAGGGCAACAAGAATGATTAGGGGTATGAACGGCAGCCGCATGAGGAGACATTAATAAGACTGGGGCTTTTCATCTTGGAAAAGAGATAACTAAGGGGGGATATGATAGAGGTCTATAAAATCATGACTGGTGTGGAGAAAGTAAATAAGTGTTATTTACTCCTTCTCATAACACAAGAACTAGGGGCCACCAAATGAAATTAATAGGCAGAAGGTTTAAAACAAACAAAAGGAAGTATTTTTTCACACAACGCACAGTCAACCTGTGGAACTCCTTCCAGAAAATGTTGTGAAGGCCAAGACTATAAGAGGGTTCAAAAAGAACTAGATAAAAGTATGGAGGATAAGTCCATCAATGGCTATTAGCCAGAAGGGCAGGGATGGTGTCCTTAACCTCTGTTTGCCAGAAGCTGGGAATGGGCAACAGGGGATGAATCACTTGATGATTACCTGTTCTGTTCATTCCCTCTGGAGCATCTGGTATTGGCCACTGTCATAAGACAGGATACTGGGCTAGATGGACCTTTGGTCTGACCCAGTATAGCCATTCTTATGTTCTTATGGGACTACTTTAAAGTACTTTTGCACCTCTCTTATCTTGGGGCCGCTCTGCACTGAACCAGCAGGCAGCATAACTTACAGCAGCCTAAGCCAGTGACCAGCAGCAGCCATTCCAGCCATGTGGTATGAGGCCTGTATAGGGATGCCCCACCCATACTCCCTTTTCCTCAGCCACATCCCCTCAGCTGACAGCCACGAGATTGTGGTGTAGGAATTACTACAGCACTTTTGTGTGACAAGAGAGTCACCATATGCAAGGGGAACCTTCCTGTTGTGAGATCTAATAGGTGTGGGACTGCTTTGCCCTAGCAGAGTAGTGCAAGGCAACTTTATGTACCAGACAAACAGAGCCCAGATTGGTTTGCTTTTCAGATTAGGCCTCATACTACCTCTTCAGTGGGGTGGTTTGATTGTTTTCATACCCACGTTACTTAGATTGGGCCGAATTCTGCTATTAGGAACAGCTGTGCAATACTATTGAAGACAGTGAGGCTGCAATGATGTAATGACAGAATTTGGCCTAGTATTTGTTATAAGCCAATAGGCCGAGTCCAGCTGCCCAGGAAAGGTTCAGGCAGATGTCCTGCAATCTATGCTTTTCCTGTTGAGCAGAGATGTGCTGTATCACAAGCACAAACAGCTAACTTTTCCTCAATATCCATGATAACACGAGCATGAGGGTGAGGGCCCATGACCCCAGCTGTTACTGAAAATGTCCTGCAGCTACTAGTCCAGGCACATGTGTGAAAGCCCCAGCAATTGTCTTGAGCAATGTTCTAACATCCTTTCCTGGACTCCAAACAAACAACACCTGAGCACAAGCACAGAGCCTGTAAGTACAGTCTTTTCTCACTCCTATTTCCAATCCTCTCCCTCAGTCAATCCACCCTTTCATTCCCTCCTTTCTCCTGTAATAACAGCCTGGGCCAGTGGCGTCTCAGAGAGGGGCTGGCTACCAAAGCAGCAAAGCAGTCAGTTGAACAGGAACAGCTCATTGCCATTTGGCGCTGCCTTTTGTAGGCGGCACCTCCCCCCGACCAGCTCTTTGCCTGTGCTGTAGCCGTCCCCCTGAGAGCTGTGCAGAAAATGGAATTTCCAGTTTACAAAGGATTTTTGAAATTTGTTTTCGCCCAAATTTTGATATTGTCCGAGAGAATATTCCAAATAAAACATTGCTGAACCCAGTTTATCAAAAGGTTTTGTTTTGATTTTGACCTTCTATTATCACCTATAATGCAAAATTTAAAAAATCAAAATGACAGGTCATTTTGAAAGGAAAAAGTGAAACGTTTCTAGCAAAATGTCAAAACAGGATGTTCTGATATTGTTGGAATTTTCCCCTTTCCCCTCCTCAAACTAAATCTCAGGAAAACAAATCAACAAGATATTGCAAAGCATTTCAATGTTGGCAGAATATGGCTCAGCTGAAGTTCTTCTGACCAGCTGTGGTCATGACACTGACCAAGAGATGGAAGGAGGCCTGCCACTTGATGGCTGAGATTGCCATACTGCTCCCCCAGCACTGCCCCACAATCCAGTACTCCTTGTCAAAAAGAATGCAAAGATTCTTTGATTCCCTGAATCTTGCAGATGTATTCTAATTGCTTTTCATATACATACTCTCTCCACATTACTCAGGCACTAGTTCACAATCAAATGTGTAATTGTAAAGGTGGCCTGCTACTGAGAAAGTTATTTTCGAACATGACGAAACCTTCCCTTGTAGAGTCAGCTAACTCCTTTCTCATTACATCTAGCTACAAACTTTCACATCTATAGAAAGGCAAATTTTTATCTGCTCCCAAAATAAAACATGAAACAAACTTCCATGGCTCTGATATAGAGTCATCTTGAGGATGTTTTTCAGCAAATCCACTTGACTTAAATGATTTCAAACCTATTTTGTAATTATAAAGCCATTTTGCATCCCTTTGAAATAATTTCTTAAGCTTCTTCCGCATCAGTCTTGTAAATCTAAACTAGTATTAACCAAAACAGTTACATAATTCTTAATTTGACAATCTCTATAGTAGTGGTGGGATTTTGCAGAAGTGCCTGAGTGATTTGGAGTACAGGTTCCATTGACCTGGGAGCACAAATCCAATAGGAAGTCACTCTGCCACTTTTGAAAAATCTCACCATAGATTAAGTGCAGGATGGATCTAGGCCATATCGGCCTAATGCAAGGCCTGTTAGTCAAACAAAAGACTCTGCTTAGATTTTAAGGCCACAAGGCATCATTATGATTATCTAGTTTGACCCCATCTGATATCGGCCCTACAACTTTGCCCTGTGATTTCTGCATCAAGCCTAATCATTTGTAGTTGGTTAGATGGCAGTTCTCAACATGGGGGTTGCAAGCTCAGACATATCACCAACAGGCTTCAGGGCACCAAACACCCTTCCTTTGTTTATGGCTAGATGGGAGAATGGTACCCAGTCTCTTATGTAAAGTTGGGGCATGGTATGTAAAAAGGTTGAGAAATACTGTATTAGACCATCTAATTTAGAAACATCAATGGGTGTTCAATGAAAACCTCATTAATTAGTACTATATTCCTTTCTGCTTGATTGTGCTGTCTGAGGAACATAAGATTTTTTTAATAAAAACCTTCACTTTATTGTCATTTTCAGTATTTAAGGCAAGCAGGTTTTCTTTGAATATAGTGTAGCATAGGCAAAGGTCGCCTCTAAGCAACCCAAAGTTTCTATTTAAAATCACGTCATGAGTTATCGCCCCATGCGGACACCAATTCAAACACTGTTCCAGCATCTGATTCACACACACTAGGCATGGCCGGTCTGTTACCAAATAAAGAAACGGGGGGGTTGGAAATATGCTCCTGAATGTGCCTTCTGTATGCGTTTCATTCAGAACTCAAGAGCTTTTGCATTTAGTCAGAAATAATATTCAATGAATTATAAGTGTCATTATGTAAAATGGATGGAAATAAAATCTATGTACTTGGCTGATTTTTGTAGCTTTTCATGTCTGAAACGCAATATAATTACTGCTATAGGGCTTTGAAATCAGAGGGCTGGATCCTAAACTGCTGTAGATTGGCACAGGTCCACCGCAGTCAATGGAGCTATGTCAATTTACACCAGTTGAGTATCTGGCCCCTAATATACCACACAATAAGCATGCTCTTTTCCCTCTGCAAAAGAGGCTGTACAATTATTCACTGATCCCATCATCATCAATATTTGCTTTCACGTTGCTAGTTCACAATAAAGCCCTCAAAGTGATTCCGCCTCTGGTTCTTTTTAAGATGCTGCTTATCTCTCTCTCTTTTTTTTTTTTTTTTTAAGCAAAGGAAAAATAGCCTAATACAGGATTACATTTCTCCTAAGCAAAATCCTTAGCAGAAGGAAGCATTCAAAGATCTTCCTTTGTGTGAGCCGGCATTTACTGATCACTGCATTGTTTTGTGCTCTGTTGCCTATTGTGAATTTATAACAGACATGGGACCAGACCACAGCTTCCCCTGCATCTAGGGACTAGTGATTTGGGAAACTACTCAACACAGACTGGCAGAGTTTCTGAGTAAGGGAAGAGTTTTGTTTTCAGAGGGAGGCAAGGTCCTTCAGCCAGGCAGAGGATCATGGAGATGCAGCCCCTTTTCGTACTCTCCTCTAGCTTATGCCAAAGCTATGAAGAGACTTGTCCCTAACCCACTTGCTCCCCCTCCAAAGGAAGTAAAAGTTGCATTGCTGGGAAATTCACCAATTAATTATATATTAATCTGCTACCTCAACTCTGACCTTCTACATGGTTTTTCCCACAGGAGGGCATGCTAATGCTGATAAAATTTCTGCTTATTGACGTAACTGGATGCTATGGAAATAATATCACAAACAAGGAATTAAGGATCTGAGGGGAAACAGTTGAAATATTAAGAGATTGTGTTAATGCCGTTAGTAACAAAGAACAAGACATGAGAAACAGAAAAATATATTTAAGTGGTAAAATGATTCCAAAGTAGTCAGTCAATTACAGTTTTCCATATCAAACACTCTAGATCAGTGGTGGGCAACCTGCGGCCTGGGTAATCCGCTGGCAGGCCACCAGACAGTTTGTTTACATTTGCACGGCCACCTGCCGCTCCCAGGAGCCACGGTTCACTCTTCCTGGCCAATGGGAGCTGTGAGAAGCGGTGCGGGTCATGCTTTATAAAACAACTTTAATAAAGGATTAACAAATTATTAATAGATGTTATCAAGATACTACCAACATTAGGTGGTACGTGTGCTAGATGGTTATAAGCACATCAATAGAAAGTGTAATAAGTGGTTATAAGCAATCTACTTAACTTTTGGATTCTAATAATTTATTAATCTTTTATAAACAGAACCTTAATATAAAGTGACTTTAAAACCTACAGTTTTATGGACTGTTTCATTTCTTTGCTTTGTTGTGTACTTTAAAGCCCTTCAGTTCATTAGGGATGGATATGTATATACACAGCTGCTTCTGGCTTTTGGCCTACCATTTTGTTACATAGAATCATAGAAGATTAGGGTTGGAAAAGACCTCAGGCGGTCATCTAGTCAAAGCAGGACCAACCCCAACTAAATCATCCCAGCCAGGTCTTTGTCAAGCCAGGCCTTAAAAACCTCCAAGGATGGAGATTCCACCACCTCCCTAGGTAACCCATTCCAGTGCTTCACCACTCTCCTAGTGAAGTAGTTTTTCCTAATATCCAAGCTAGACCTCCCCCACTGCAATGTGAGACCATTGCTCCTTGTTCCGTCATCTGCCACCACTGAGAACAGTTGAGCTGCATCCTCTTTGGAACCCCCCTTCAGGTAGTTGAAGGCTGCTATCAAATCCCCCCTCATTCTTCTCTTCTGAAGACTAAATAAGCCCAGTTACCTCAGCCTCTCCTCATAAGACATGTGCCCCATCCCCCTAATCATTTTTGTTGCCCTCCACTGGAGTCTCTCCAATTTGTCCACATCCTTGCTGTAGTGGGGGGACCAAAACTGGACGCAGTACTCCAGTGGCCTGACCAGTGCCGAATAGAGGGGAATAATCACTTCCCTTGATCTGCTGACAATACTTCTACTAATGCAGCCCAATATGCGGTTAGCCTTCTTGGCAACAAGGGCACACTGTTGACTCATGTCCAGCTTCTCATTCACTGTAATCCCCAGGTCCTTTTCTGCAGAACTGCTGCTTAGCCAGTCGGTCCCTAGCCTGTAGCAGTGCATGGGATTCTTCCTTCCTAAGTGCAGGACTCTGCACTTGTCCTTGTTGAACCTCATCAGATTTCTTTTAGCCCAATCCTTCAATTTGTCTAGGTCACTCTGGACCCTATCCCTACCCTCTAGCGCAGGGGTGTCAAACTCAATTGCACAGGGGGCCAAAACTCAAAACTCGCGGGCCGAACAGTATAACCATTTATTTAACAGACTAAATATTTATGTTTTTTAACCATTAATATGAACCAAAATACAGGATATCATTCCAAAATAAATACATTTCAACTTAAAATATTTTGCTCTTCATAAAAAAATATCCTGTCAATACAATACATTCAAAATCTGTACATGCTGGAATATTAAAAAATCTGAAAATATAAATAAAAAATTGAATTTAAAGCAAAAGTATAATCATAACAAATCATAACATTCCATTTTCTTGTCCTATTTAGTCAGAGCCTGATACTTGGAGTCTTTTCTTTGCAACAAGTTCGTTTATGTTTGGGGTTAGGTTCTGTGTTGTGAAGATTCTCAGGATCGATTGCAGGTGTTCATCAGTGAGGCGACTCCTGTGTGACGTTTTGTTAATTTTCATCACAGAGAACAGCTGCTCGCACAGATATGTGCTGCCAAACATGGACAGGATTCGAGCCGCATGTTGGCGGAGCTGCGGCATCGCTTCAGGAATGAAGCGAGTGAACTGTGCTGGCCCCGCAGTGTCGTACTTTGCCTTCAGTGTCCCGTTACATTGCAGTTCTATCAGCTCCATCTGCATTTCTACAGGTGCGGTTTCCACATCGACTGCAAATGGGTTGCGAAGCAGCTCGAAGTTACTTTTCTGTGCCTCAAAGTCACTGAAGCGCCGTGTGAACTCAGTGCGCAGCGCGCTGAGTTTTTCAGCAAAGGTGGCATTTGGGAAAACTGTGGCACTTTCTTGGTTCCGTATTACTTGGCAACAGGGAAAGTGAGACAAGTTGCATTGGTGCATTTGTGTCTCCCATAAGCGCAGCTTCACTTGAAATGCCTTCACTGCATCATGCATATCGGTTATTATGTGCTCCCGTCCCTGGAGTTGAAGGTTTAAAGCGCTAAGATGCGACGTTATGTCAGCCAGGAACGCCAACTCACATTTCCACTTTTCATCCCGCAGAACTGTGCAGTCTTTCCCCTTACTGTCCATGAACTGGCAGATTTCCTCTCGCAGCTCAAAGTGTCTTTTGAGAACTTTTCCCCGACTTAGCCACCGGACCTCCGTATGATATGGCATATCGCCAAACTCGCTATCTATTTCCCACAGAAAAGACTGGAATTGGCGGTGATTTAAACCGTGGGCTCTGATAAAGTTGACGGTTTGTGTTACAGTGTTCATCACATGATCCATTTTTAGGACTTTAGCACTCAGCGATTCCTGGTGTATGATGCAGTGATACACTGTCAACTCACCGGCACAGTTCTCCTCCCGCATCTTTGAGCGCATCCTTCCCACCAGTCCATTTTTTTCACCACACATAGCAGGTGCGCCATCTGTTGTAAGTCCAACGAGTTTTTCCCACGGCAGTTTCATGTCGGTTACACTTTGAAATACATTTCCAAAGATGTCTTCTCCTTTCGTTGTCCCGTGCATCGATTTAATGTCCAGTATTTCCTCTGTTACGCACAAATTGGAATCCACACCACGGATAAATATCGCCAGCTGTGCAGTGTCAGTCGCGTCAGTAGTTTCATCCACGGCAAGGGAGTATGCAACAAAATCTTTTGCTCTTTCAGTCAACTGTGTTTTCAAATCAGTCGCCATCTCACAAACCCGATTAGCAACAGTGTTTCTGCTGAGGCTTACATTTGCAAACGCTCGCGTTTTATCTGGACAAAGGACGTCGCACACTTTCATCATACAATTCTTTACGAATTCCCCCTCGGTAAACGGCCGTCCTGATTTGGCGATCTCTTCGGCCACAATGAAACTTGCTTTCACAGCAGCTTCACTTTGTGATTTTGCTTTGGTGAAAAACGTCTGCTGGGATGTCAAATTCTTCTTCAACTCCTCTACCTTTTGTAGCTTCTGTCCTGCGCTCAGGTTTTTGAATTTGTTCTCATGTTTCGTCTCGTAGTGCCGTCTTAGGTTATACTCCTTCATTACAGCGATATTACTCCCGCAAAGGAGACACACTGGTTTACCTGCAATTTCAGTAAACATATACTCATTCTCCCACCGGCTTTGAAAGCCTCGGTTTTCAGAATCAATTTTTCTCTTGGCCATTGTTGGGGTCTAGCTTTGATTTGATATTAGCGTTGTATACATCAACAGACTGCGAACTTGAACCGCGGCTTGCCGTTGGCGGCAATTGCACTGCATCATGGGATTTGTAGTGTGTGTTATTGGGGCGTCATATCACAGGGCCATTAAAAACAGATATATAAAACGATTTCGCGGGCCGGATATAATTGTATGGCGGGCCGGATGTGGCCCGCGGGCCTTGAGTTTGACACATGTGCTCTAGCGTATCTACCTCTCCCCCCAGCTTAGTGTCATCCACAAACTTGCTGAGGGTGCAATCCATCCCACTATCCAGATCATTAATGAAGATGTTGAACAAAACCGGCCCCAAGACAGACCCGTGGGACACTGCGCCTGATACCGGCTGCCAACTAGACCAAGCCGTTGATCACTACCTGTTGAGCCTGACGATCTAGCCAGTTTTCTATCCACCTTATAGTCCATTCATCCAATCCATACTTTTTTTAACTTGCTGGCAAGAATACTGTGGAAGACCATATCAAACACTTTGCTAAAGTCAAGATATATCATGTCCACCACTTTCCCCATATCCACAGAGCCAGTTATTTCATCACAGAAGGCAATCAGGTTGGTCAGGCATGACTTGCCCTTGGTGAATCCATGTTGACTGTTCCTGATCACCTTACTGTCATTTTTCCACCACTAGCTGAGTCCTGGAGCCTCTACCACTGTTTTTAAACATCACATGGGCTTTTAATAGAGTTTTATCCATTTCCACCAGATGAGGCTCAGACGCCATTTCCTCACATAACTTCACCCTCTGCTAAACTCCAGACAGTCAGTCACTCACATCCACGTGAAATAAGTCAGTTACTCTTTTTGTAGCAAACCTAGGAAAGGCCAGATTTTGATCCCTTAGGAGTCAATAGCATAATTCTCAGAGGAGTAAAATCAGGCTTGGTATTTTTAAGACCTCCACTGAGAAAGTTCTATTAGAATGTGATATAAATATATATAAGCAATTGCTACAGATGAAACCCTTCCTCTGTCATATACACTATGTGCATATAGGGTAATATGTCAATTTGCTTTATCATCATTAATGTCATTTTATCATAGCTTACTCTTTAGCACAATAAAGCCACAGCTTCAGTGATGAAAACCTCACTCTTAGCCTTGTCTCTTGTTTCAACAGGAAAGCTTACTCAAGGAGGACTAATGAAAATTATAGCTATTTATCCACCAAAGCTATGAAATCATACATTATGATTCCCAAAGTGCTGGGTTGCTGTACTGTGACAAATAGAATTGTCTCTGACGTACCCTTGAGTGAGAACAAGCATGCACAAAGGAAACTAGTATTAGAGATTTTTTTCTCCCAACCATTTAGTTGCTAATAGAAGGAGTTATAAATAAAGTTTAACATTTTCAAAATATCAGTCTGGCCTCTGTTAGGCCCTAGTACAATAGAGATTGCTAAATATTGGTGTTAAACACAGAACCATTCAATTCTACACACAGTTTCAGAAATAAATAAAAATTGATTAGCCCTGATCGGGGCTTGCTGGGGTGGAGGGATGGCAGGGAGGAAGAGAGATTTCCTGCCAGCTGTGGTTTTAAAAGAATTGCCTCTACAACTCCCTCTGTAGATAGAAAAACGGAGCCTGTTCTTACAGCCCTGGAATACACTAGTAGAACTCTCCATAGGCGTGCGCAGCACATTTCATTAGGCCCTAATGATTAGGGTGTGCACCCAAGCCCCACCCCCATCCCGCTCCACACCCTCCTACTTCCCACCCCCTGACTGCCCCCCTCAGAACTCCAACCCCCCCTGCTCCTTGTCCCCTGACTGCCCCCTCCTGGGACCCTGCCCCTAACTGCCCCCCAGGACCCCACCCCCTATCTAAGCCTCCATGCTCCTTGTCTCCTGACTGCCCCCTCCTGAGACCCCCCCACTGTAACTGCCTCCCTAGGATCCTACCCCCTACCTATCCCCTGACTGCCCTGACCCTTAGCCACATCCCTGCCCCCGGACAGACCCCCAGGACTCCCACGCCTATCCAACCACTCCCTGCCTCCTGACAGGATCCCCAGAACTCCCAACCCATTCAACTCCCCTGCTCCTTGTCCCCTGCCCGCCCCCTCCAGAGACCCCCCCTGCCCCCAATCACCCCCCAGGACCCCACCAACTATCCAACCCCCCTGTCCCCTGATAGCCCCGACCCCTAGCCACACCCCTGCCCCATGACAGGCCCCCTGGGACTTCCACCCCTATCCAACGCCCCCATTCCCCGTCCCCTGACTGCCCCCGAGACAGTCAGGCCCATATCTGACCTCCCTGACCTGGCCCAGCCCCCTTACCACGCCACCTCTCAGAATAGAGCCCACCAAATCCCACCCCCTGGACATCCCCTTGACCAATGACGTGATGGCACTTACGGGGCAGGCGCAGAGAGCGCCAACCAAGCTGGAGTGTAATGGTGAAATAGCGCTATGACTGACGTAAGTCAAAGGTCATGTGTAGCGCTGGGGAGGCAGCAATTGGCTGGGCGGGCCCGGGCGGGGGAGTAAAGGGGGTCTTGGTAGCAGCATGGGGTTCACTGTGTGACACAATTACAACAACTTTGTGCAGCTGCTGGGGAAGTTTGTACAGGCAACAAATACACCCTGTGCAGGCGAGGGGGACCCTGTCACCCCGACTCATAGGTGCTGACTTTTGGTTTTGCCGGTGGGTGCCCCATCCTGACTTCACCCCCTTATCCAAGGCTTCACCCCCTTATCCACTCCACCTCTTCCTGCCCCATCCCCCTAGACCCCCCTGAAAACCTCCTTCTTGCAAACTCCCTCCCCTAAATGCCTCCCACCAGCTGCTCACTCCTTTCTGCCCCTCCTGCCTTAAGAGTGAGGTGTGGGTGCTGGAGGATTACTCTGCCAGTTTTGAGGGGAGGCTATTTTCAACATTTATACACTTTCATTCTAGTTATTGAAAGTGTGTCTATCATTGGTATCTCCCCTTCCTGATGTTTCCCAGTTCTTGCTCTTCACCTGTGTCCCTTTTCCCATCTCTCTCTGCTCCCCACTTCCTGGTAGCTCTGTTTAGCAGCTGCTCCCACCCACGCACTCAAAGCAGCTCTGTCTCCTCCGAACCCCACCCCCTGCAGCCAGCCTAGAAACTACATGCCCTGACACAGAGAGAAATTTAATTCAACAGCCCAGCATAGAAATGGCCCATTCATTCAGCCTGCTGTGTGGCTGCTGTTTTGTTGCTCCAGCTCTTCCCAATCCCAGGGCTGCAACCCTCCCCCGTTTTGACTCCTTCACACACTCTACAACTTTTGTGGGAGGGGAGGCCCTGGTGGGACCATGGCCAAAGGCAGGGGATTAGGGGCCAGTTGCCTACTCCACCGGGCTGCAGCAGCCCAGCACCCTGAAGCAAGAGGAGCTCAGATGTCCCAAGGTGAAGCAGGGCAGCATCTCCTGACCTGAAGCTGATACGGGGGATGGATGCAAGGGAAGGAATTCCCCAGGAGCTGGGGGCGGGGGAGAAGGGGGATCCAGGGGAAGAGAATCAATCCTTCCTTACACTGGGAGGAGGTGGTGCTGATTGGCGGGGGAGGGGATAAATTTCCTCTCGGAGGAAAAGCCCCTCAGGCAGGCTTGATCTGGGTGTGGGGGACGGGGAGACAGCTTTGAGCTGGGCAAGCATTACTTTCTCAGGTATAAGGGAACCGTAGGGGTTGGAAGCTCCCAGAGCCTGCATGGGAGGGGGCTGGGCAGCATCTAGGTTTGGGGAGGCTGCTCATTTGCAGCTGGGGCTGGAGTGAAGCCCCTCTGGACAGGTAAAGAAGGGGGAGGGGGCAAGCTGCTGGCCCCAGCCCAATTTCACTCAAAAGACACAAGGAAGAACTTTTCTTAAAGGAACCACGTCCTTTGGTTTGTCCCCCTGCCCAGCACTAAGGGGGTCTGCAGCTGGTTTCTCCTGAAGGGGAGCACAGGTCCTGGGGGAAACACCAGGGTGGGCTGAGACTGGCTGGCTCAGTCCTTGAGAAAGCCCCTGGCCCATACACCCCCCAGCAGTCCCCTGGAGCTAGCCCAGAAGCTGCCTGCCCATCTCCCCCAGCCCCCTGCCGAGAGGCTGCCCATCCCTCTGCAGCTAGCCCAGAAGCTGCTCTGCCCTGGCTGCTGGTCCCCCCTAGCCCAGCACCCTCTACCCTGAAAATCAGAAAGACTCACTTACCTCTGCCTGCAGTCTCCAAGCTGCAGTAGGGGCAGGTGAAACAGCTGATAGGCAGGACTTCGCGCCAAACAGCTGATTGGCTGCAGCCAGCCAAAGTGCTGATGAGGGCTGCTGCAGCATTCTAAATAGCTGATTGGCAGTTGCCAACAGCTGATCTCCCGGGCGTGCTAAGCAGCCTCCTCCTTGTCCTCCTCCCCTCTCCGAGCCTCCAGCGGGGGAGGAGCAGCCTTCCCAGATGGAGCTCAGGCATGATTAGGGTGTGCCTGGGCACACCCCGTGCACACGCCTATGGAACTCCCGCTGATTTCAGCAAGAGCGGGATCACACTTGCTGTTACAGGCATTAGCGAGGCTGCTGGACCGCAGCATGGGTGTATTTCCATTACCTATGGAAATACACCCATCGTTACTGTTACCTGTCCCTCATCCTATTTTGCTCCTTATGCCCCTGTTGCATCATCATATTCCTAGGTCTCTGGGACAGGGACTACTTGTTTGTACTAGCACAATGGGGCCCTGATCCCTTATTGGGCCTTTAGCTATTACCACAATAATAACTGTTTCCCAGTAGACTGTGGCCCAGGTTCTCTACTCCATTACACCAGTCCTATGGCTAGTGTAGGTCCTCTGAAATCTAACCCAGTACAAGTGGCTGTATCAGTGTGGAACATTCAGCCCCTTCTCTTTTGTGCTTAGTTCATTTACATTATTAGTGTCGCATTACTCCACATTGCAACCTATTTGAACACGGCGTTCTACATATACATTCTCATTCACAGCAGGAATTCCATCTGCAAGCTCTTCCGGAAGCGGGTACATTAAAACAAGCTATCCAAGCTCTACTGAGATGTCTAGCTCTTTATAAAGAACATTCAAGCCATTAATTCATAAAGCAAATTACTCATCGCTCCTGTGATACTTAGAAAACACTTGAAAAGCCCATTGCAGCTGGTGTGCTGAGATTGCTGATTATGTGAATCATGTTTGTTTCACTATCACCTTGCCCTATCTTTGCCTGTAGTCTCATCAGATGCTAATATTGTAAGTGTTTAGGGGCAGAGCCTGTTTTTTTCCCATAACACGTGTACAATGTTTAGCACAATGCAGGTCCTGATCCGTGCCTCTGGGGGTCACTGCAATGACAATATATAACAACAACCAAATAAAAGAGCTGGAACTGATGGTATTTTTACATTGGTTTAATAAATTCTTTGAGATTTCTTTAATAAATAGAATGAAAATGTGGCATTCCCCATGCATGAACGGGAGTGAAGAACACTTAACAAAAACATGGGCACACTAGTATTTGGCTGAGTTGAGCAGGCATTCTTTTATCCAGTCTAACAGCGCTTAGAACTGGTTAATGCAGTGGGGAGGGAGGACAAACACTCTCTAGTCTCTCTCTAGTACACGACATCCACCTGCTGGTCATGATAGAATTGTGTTACCGGTGTTATCACTGCAATGGTAGCTAACAATGAGCTATGTTTTTCGCATCCTGAGCAGCCAGTAGCTGAAGGATACATACACTGTGGTTCATGGAAAGAAAGAAGCAAGCTCTACTGGCTAAGCATGGAAATGGGATCCATTTCTAGACTCTGAGATCTCTGGGGCAGAGACCGTTGTGGTGGTGGTTGCTATTAGAACTGGGCGAAATTTTTTCAGGGAACAGTAATGTAGCCGTGACAATTTATCCACCCCGACTCAATCTGTTACCAACCAACATTCACTACATTACTGAAAACAAAATGTTCCACTGCTGATAAGGCACTCCCACCTCAGGAATGCACCAACCAACAGCCACTAGGAAAGAAAAGCTAACGGTAAGGAATTTTTGGGAGGGTTCCGAGAAAGCCAAGAAGAACTGGCCATAGACTAGCACTAGATCAACCTTGGAAAACGTCTTGTGTTGACCATCTGGAAAAACAAAGCCACAAAGATAAACTGTAATACATAAAGTAATAGATAAACGTAAGACACGGGGGAGCTTGCATATGATTGGTTAAGATGTGTTGTTTGAAGGTTCTTAGACATGTGATAGGTTAAAGTATAGATAAAGTAGTAGTGGTTTTACCTATATAATGTGTGTAAAATGTGAAGCTCTTTGGAATCTAATCCGAGACACAGCCCAAGATCAGAACTGCCAGACCTCAACAGCTTGCTGACCATACCGTGCAGAAACTGGAGTCACCAGATGATCTAATCTTGACTGGCCATTAAGAAAAGTTTATCTGCCTTACTGGGAGTGGTGAGTATTGTATTCTTAGCATATGTTCTCTGTTGATCAATTATTAATTAAATAGAGGTCTAAGGATATAGCTGTGTAATACTTGTTCACCGGGAAAAGGTCCCACAGACCCATGGAGCCCTGAGCCCATGGAGGGGTAAAGGTGAGTCCCTTTCTTCCTGAGTACCCAAAAGGGAGGGTTGCTGGGGTGAGAGCCCTAAATTGAGTAACAGTAAATTCTCAGAAATATATATTTATGGGCGGCACCAAAACTATTTGTGAATTCAAATCAAATTTGGCAAATAGTTTCAGCTGATAAAAACTGATTTTATTTAAAATGTCATAATGTTTTCAAATTAACATTTTTGAAACAATGTTTGAAACATTTAATTTGCCCCAAACTAAATGTTTTGTTTTGATGAGGGGAAAAAAAGCAGTTTGGCTTCCAAATTAACTGATTTTTTGGAGACATTTTTCGATTAGGCCACCGAACCAAAAAATCAATTATTCATTCAGCTCTGGTTGCTAGTACAATGAGGTCCTGATCCCTGTTTGGGAACCTTAGTAATCAAAATCAGTAGTATTCCGGGTTTTGCCACAGACTCACTATTACCCTGGGCAATTCATTTACAGTCAGCCTGTGTCCAGCGCCATGTTTGTCCACAAGAGTGCAGGATAAAAGACACACACACACAAAAAAGCCTTCTCCACTGTCATACTCCTGGCCAGGGGCTGAGGACAGCTGCAGTTCCTGCATTCCCCTGAGTGAGAGAGGCTGGTAAAATGTGTGATGTACCTTGAGAGCCTCCGATGGAAGCACTATAAAAAACTCTTATAATGTTATAAAACTTGCCTTAAAATTCATAACGGTCATCTTAATATGCACCAGGTTGTTAGATGGTTTCAGTAAATTAACCATTGAACCGAACACATCTATAACTCTGATCTCAAATGAATTAGCAAACTAACAGACTAAAGATTCTTCAACCATTCCCTGAAGTCCAGTTCAAGTTAGTTCTAAGAGGGCCCTGATCCAAAGCCCACTGAAGTCAATGCAGAGAATCCCACACACCTCAGTGGGCTTTGAATCAGGCTGTAGCATGGCACTCTGGGGAGGTCTTTAAAATTGCAAGGAGCAAATAATCAACATCACCATCATGTTCAAGGGACATCAGGGCCATGTATCTACAAGATCCTGTCATGGTTTACTGAGATATTATTTGGTGTATCCCATGAATGGTCCATTTTAAATTAGATGAAATCTATAATAATTTTATGCAGCCTTGGGGTAAGGGATCCAGTCCTGCACCACTGAAGTCAGGTGGAGTTTTGTCATTGCTTTCAAAGCAACAGCACCATGCCTTAGCTGCAGACCTCAATTTCCTGGAAAATTGCCAAATTTCAGACTACACTCCCATAACGCATTAAGATTTGATAACTACATCGGGAAGAACAAAAATCCCATGCAATCCAAGGTTAGACCTAGTTCCACAGCACTCTGACAACTGACTTTCAATGGCACTTTTGCTCCTAAGTGTCTAAGGCACTTTTGAATAGCCCAACCACACTGAACACCATATTCAAGATTAAGGTGTCCCATCATTTATATAAACTGCATTATGGGTACTTTTTAATACAGTTTAATGCCTTTTTGGTTTTTGATTGCTGCATGTAGGGATGTGGTGGGTTGTCCATCACTTTAAATCAAAATTAAATGTCTTTCTAAAAGAGACACTCTAATTCAGCCACAATTTATTGGGTTTGATGCATGAATTACAGGTTGACATTCTATGCCTTGTGTTATGCCTGATATCACAGTAGTCTCCTTCTGAACTTTAAAATGTACAAGTAAAATTCTGGCTCCGTTGAAGTGAATAGCAAAACTTCCATTGGTGACAACAGAGCCAGGGTTTCACCTTACAAATCTATGGAGGGGTCATCAGGACAAAGGGAGGCAAAAGGACTGAGATTGCATATTTTATAAGCGAAATCTCCTTTTTCTAACTTCCCTTTGAAGGTAATTTTAATAGTCCAGGCCTATAGCCTGAGTTTTCATTCTTACTAAATTAAAACAAAGAATTATGCATTGATTTCTGATTATGAATATTATGCAAAGTTTCAAAATGAAACCAACACTCCATGGGTGAACCTGCCTGATATGAAGCAATTTTTTTTAAAGTATTCATCATAACAATGTGGTGATAAATTATAAGTTAAATTGCAAAACGGTTCCCATGGAATTGCATATTTCATCCTCTTTAATGACTAAAGAGTTCATCATGATTAATGTTATTAAAATAAGCACCAAAGGACTTAAATGTGATGCAATATTCCCTGTGCCAAGTAGCTGCAGATCACTTGAGCTCTTTTAATTCTTGCAGCATTACCTTTTCCACGGTCACTGTTCAATTTCACACGTAAAGCGGGAGTTGTGGGAAGCACATCTTTACTGATTACATAATTAATACAAAGAAAAAGAGAACTGTAGTCAAAACTTCTTGATGACCTTAAAAAGGCATTTAGTGTTTACATGAGGCATTATTTTTAAATGTCAGATACCAGTGTTTTTTCCCCCTTTTAGCATAAATGCTAGTGGTATTTTGCTGAAAATTTTTGTCTTGTCTTCCACTTTGATGAATTCAGACTTGCTTTCAATCTTACCATCTATCTTTGTGTATGAATAACTCTGCTGAGTGAAATAGCATATCGGTTCCTTGCCAGGAGCCATGAATAAAAACACAAGAGTAAGAAGAGGACAGGGTATATTCAGGTGGATCAGCACCAATGTTTTTCTTGAGATGAACCAGTGCTGTGGTGGCAGTATGGAGCGACAACTCAAACCCAGATTGAGGAGGGCATTCCGCTCTTAGGCCACTGATTATATTACAGAGAGTGTGCATGCCTTGTGAATGGAATACAGAAGGCAACAAGGAACAGCAGCTGCTGCGGCTCTATTAGGGCAATGAGGGAAAGAAGTGGTGAGTGCAGGAATACTAGAGGGAACAAAGACAAATAGGGAATTGGTAACTATTACCCAGCTCTGCTTTAACTGACCTAGTTCTAATTAAATCACATAGGCTTTGAAGAGAACTCCTCAGGGCATCAGAAGATTCTTATGCAGCCTGAAAGAATCCATATTTCCAGAGTAGGTGGTTGAAACTGTTGTTGTTGGACCACTAATTTAAAAAAAATCTCACTACTACCCATATTAATACCTTAATTTGTTCTTTTTTTTCTAAAAACCTTCATGGGCTGGTGGGCTTCAGACTGGGTTATAGGTCAGGATGCCTATAAAACACCTGACACAATGGCTAAGCAGGAGGTCTGCTGACACTGTAGTTGAGTATACTGAACATGCTCGTGTCACTGTTACCATGTCCTCCTCCTTCCACCTGTTATGTTTTTCTCCATCTAGTCTGTTGTATCTCACCATGGGCCTAGGCTCTACAAAGTCAGACCAACCACACAGAGCCCCCACTGAAGCCCATTCCAATTGCAGGATAGATTGTGGGACTGGCTCCTTCTTTAAAATATTTATGTACAGTACTGAGCACAATAGGGCCCTGATCCCTAAGAGTGGTCTCGAAGCATCACTATGGTAATTAATAACTAGATAAATTCAGCACCATCCTGCACAAAAGCAGTGGGAAATTCAGTGGGAATTGGGCACTGAATCCCTTTTAAAATCCCAGACTAGCCAAACATTTCACCAAGCTCAGTACAAATATATTCACATAGTTTAAAATAATCCCTAATAAGAACATAAGAATGGCTGTACTGGGTCAGACCAAAGGTCCATCCAGCCTAGTATCCTGTCTACTGACAGTGGCCAATGCCAGGTGCCCCAGAAGGAGTGACCCTAACAAGAAATGATCAAGTGATCTCTCGCCTGCCATCCATCACCACCCTCTGACAAACAGAGGCTACGGACACCATTTCTTTCCCATCCTGGCTAATAGCCATTAATGGACTTAACCTCCATGAATTTATCTAGTTCTTTTTTAAACCCTGTTATAGTCCTAGCCTTCACAACCTCCTCAGGTAAGGAGTTCCACAAGTTGACTGTGCGCTGTGTGAAGAAGAACTTCCTTTTATTTGTTTTAAACCTGCTGCCCATTAATTTCATTTAGTGGCCCCTAGTTCTTATATTATGGGAACAAGTAAATAATTTTTCCTTGTTCACTTTCTCCACATCACTCATGATTTTATATACCTCTATCATATCCCCCCTTAGTCTCCTCTTTTCCAAGCTGAAAAGTCCTAGCCTCTTTAATCTCTCCTCATATAGGATCCGTTCCAAACCCCTAATCATTTTAGTTGCCTTTCTCTGAACCTTTTCTAATGCCAGTATATCTTTTTTGAGATGAGGAGACCACATCTGTAAGCCGTATTTAAGATGTGGACGTACCATGGATTTATATAAGGGCAATAAGATATTCTCCATCTTATTCTCTATCCCCTTTTTAATGATTCCTGACATCCTGTTTGCTTTTTTGACTGCCGCTGCACACTGCGTGGGCGTCTTCAGAGAACTATCCACGATTACTCCAAGATCTTTTTCCTGATTAGTTGTAGCTAAACTAGCCCCCATCATATTGTATGTAATACCAAGAGCTACACGCGTTGTAAAAATCCATCAAGCCACATGTGGGTTTAAACTATAGTTACCATAGCAAAATACCTGCCCTACCCACATGTTAATCAACTACCCTACATTCAGAGCTACCTGAACCGACATGGTATCATCTGCAACTTCTCTAAATGATACTCAAGCTGCCCAAAGCTCTTGCATTTGATTATTCTCTGGATAGCTGGCTACCAGCAACTGTATTAAAATATATTTTTGTAAAACTTTATAAGTCGCAATAATTCAGCTGTAATGATGCATAAACTAATACGTGATTTCCTAAGAACTCAGACAAAGAAATGATGAATTCATGGTACATTATTTCTGAATTAAAAGAGCTAATAGCAGATTCTAAATGTATTCAAACATGGTATTCTCAATGTATTATATCAAAATCTTTTGGACATGCTAAATCTCTCTGATTTTTCATATTCCAGATATCCCAATACTCTTGTGGAGCCATCCATCTTGTGGAGCTATCAGTAGAACTACAATAACATCATATAGCATGCTACCCTGTTCATCATGACTACTATAATACATGCATCTCCAGTCTGCTACAAGAATCTGAGTTTGAATCCTATGCTCATCATTAAACCCATCCACAAAATACAGATGTCTGCTTCTGATTGTTAGGTCATCAAAGTGGATACATTACAAACATCCTTATTTTCCTTTAGGTCAGATACCAACTCTGTGAACATCTCATTTATAAATGACTAACACCCCACTAGTTTAGAATGCAACTATAGCCCAAGGACTCTGCCATCCCATCCCCGCCCTTGCATTATTTCTGCCACGCTTTTCAACTACAGAAACAAGAGAGGATACTTCCATTTCAAAGAGGAAAGGAAAGAGGTTCCACCTGCTTCCAGAAAGCAGCACTACTGAAGCAGCAGGTGTGGGACTGAGACACAGGTAGAAATACCAGTATGATTTCATCTGCCCCCATTGAAGGCCATGGGGACCAAATTCTCAACAGAAGATAACTGGGGCAGCTCCTTTGACATCAATGGTATCACTGTAATTTATGCAAGCTGAGGATCTGAGCCCCAGAAGGTTTACCACTGCCTCCCACAAACAGAGGAGCAGACACAGAAGAAGTGAAGACCCTAACCGTCTGGAAGTCATTTCTAGAAATAAAAACTTAAGATGCCCATTACAAACCACACAGTGATTTGCTCAAGTCATTTGCAGCAAGTTCATGTTCTAAAACAGCTTAGTCTGTGTGGATGAGGCCAAACTGTTATAAGCGGGTTAAAAAACAACAAGTTCTATTTTTGGGGGGGTAGATTTTTTCAATCCAGGCAAAACACAACTTTGGGCAAATTGTGTTCTAACACAGTAGGCCATCCTCACAGGCTGGGCATTAGAACATGTTAGAACGTGGCTCAGCTGCCCCTGAGTTTAATGAAACAAACCACTATTTGTATTTATTAATTGCATATATAGCACCAACTGGGTGCTTCAGAAACCAACATAAGGACAAGGTCTTTGCTTCAAACAGCCAACGACCCACGGCCCCACTCCAGCAACTCACAGCCACACAGGTGTAACTTTAAGCACATGACCACACTGGGACTAGTCAGAAGCTTAAAGTTATGCTGGATCAGGACCAAAGGGCCCAGTCCTGTAAGATGCTGACCACTCTCCATTTCTAATGAAGTCAGTAGGAGAGAAGGATACTCTGCCACTTGTAGGATCAGACAACATTTAGCAGTCACTTGGCTTAATGCACTGCTAGAGGAACACAAATATTACAGTGATGAGCACGGTGTTCATACAGCATGCCCAGTGGCCAAAGTCCTTACACAGATGGCTCAAGGTAGGTTCCCATTCAAAAAGCAAAGCATGGGACTCAAGAACTGACAAAAAAGCATGATTTGCATACAGACTTTGAATTTATCCAAAGATCTTGAATTTAAAAAAGTGCTTGCCGTCATCCTAGTCAAAATGAAAGGCTGCTCTGATTCTCATTTACCTATTGCTTACAGCAAGTCAATTTGATTTCTTTAACTGTTAATTCACTGACTTTAAATGTTTCTTCAATAACTTTCCTCACGGCCTTTGAAAGAAACTTTGATCTCAGGGACAGAAGATGTAACTAGCAACTCTTTCTTTTTTAAAGCTTATGATCTTTTTTTTATTAATATACATTTGTTCAAAACCTTTGAAGATGGTCCTTTCAAAACGAAATGGAAATATTAACGCCAACACAGCTGCCTCTCCCACTGCTCCGGCTTGAGCGGGTTTGTGCCCCTGCCAGCGAGGCTGTTTCTGTCCCCTACTGTCAAGGCTGATTCCCCACTCTGGCACTTCAAGTGCAAGATTGGGAGCCCGCAAGGATTTTAAAAATTAATACTGGCCACTCCAGGCTTGTATTAAACTCCTAAGGTTACAGCTTCTCTCTGACCTTGGATGGGTAGATGCTGCCACCACCCAAGTGCAAACACCCCCTTTTTGAAACCCAGGAAGGCGCACTTGAGAATTCCTTCCTGTGCGGTACCCTCAAGCACTTTCACACACACCCCTTTCGGGGAAGAGCTGAGAAGGAAAATCAAAGGAAATTAGCTGTTGCCACCAGCTAATTAAACAACATGCACAAACCTCTTAGGGACACAAAAATTCAATCCTGGTCTTAAAAAAGGTAAATTTGATTAAAACAATACAAGGATTAAGCATCAAGATAGCTTCTTGAGGTCCAGCTGAAAGGTTACAAGTAAAACAAAAGCATCTGGGGTTAGCACAGAGAAGTCCACAAGTCTTACAACATAAAAGAAATAAACCTAATCCTGTCTTTCTAGACATTCCTCATCTACTTACACATCTGGGGGTTTCAAATAAGTAGTTCTAGGTATGATCTGATGATTTTTCATACCTGGCTTAAAGCTTCTCATAGTATAACTGCTGCCCTGTTCCCCTCTTCCCCAAGAATGACAACAGACAAAAGGGAAGTTTTTTCCAATTTTAAAAAGTTCCAGCCATCCCATTGGCTTTTTTGGTCAAGTGCCCACTCCCTTTCTTTTACCTAGCCAGGGAGACTTTTTAACCCTTTACAGGTAAAGCAAGCAGAGAACAGCCACCGAGAGGGACTTTATAGCTAACTGGCTGGCTGGGTGTCCATAAAAGGGAGGCACTCTCCTCCCCCCTTCATTTATCACACTTGCATTATTTTTGGATAGCTGGCTACCAGCAACTCTTTATTAAAGTATATTTTTTGCTAAAGTTTACAAGTAGCAATTGCTGAAGACAGATGTCGCTGTTTGTCCCAATTCCCTTTTCCCCTTGCTCAATCCTTTTGATACAGACACAGAGATGAAATGAAGACAGATGCATGGAGAGAGTTTAAATGGCAGGTTGCAACTTTTATTACATTTAAACACCGGGGAGGGGGTGCTACCTGCCCATCCCCCATACTCTCCTATACCAGGCATTTAATCACATACATTGCAGGGGTTACTGGGCTCCTACCATTAACCTGTAATTTGGGGTAAGCTCTCCTCAGCCTACCCCCAAGGGCTCAGCTTACTCTGAGACCTACCACCCTCCCCACCATGAGGGGACAGAGGGTGCAGAAGGGTGGGGACAGGTAACCAGGTCTCATGCCATCCCATGAGCCCAAGGCCCATCACCAAATCCCAGGTCTTTTACCTCTGGGAACCGTTCATTTTATCCTTTTAAATGCACTGGAAACTGGCCACAAGTTGTGACGAATTAACAACTCAACCAAGTACATCAGTTCAGTACCATGCTCGTTCCTATTTAACCCACTGTAGCTTAAAGGTGCTGCAAGAAAGGCAAAAAAACCCATACACAAAAAAACCACCCTGGTCCTTTGCCATGTGGCCTATGGGAGAAAAAGTTCCTTCCTGACTACCAAATGGGTCATCGTCTAGACCCGCAGCATCCATCAGGCCAGATTCCCTTTCCTAGTTCAGAGTGGGACTGCCAGAGCCAAAAAAGGCTCCCTATGGCCCCTGCCCCAGGGTAAATCCTGGGTGCTGGGGAATGCTGGCCAATCAGCACCCCTCTCCTACAACTAGCCAATGGACACCAGACACTCCAAGGGTGCATAGGTGCTGGAACTAGGGGTTATGGAAGTGCGGCAACACCCCCTGGCTTGAAATAGTGTCCATTATATGCAGGTTTACAGTTTGGTTCAATGGCTCTCAGCACCCCCACTATAAAAATGGTTCCAGCGCCCCTACAATGGGAGAAGCTACCTGGTGTCCCTCAATGAGCGTCTCCTTCCCTCACTGTTGAAGCTGTTCCCCTTCACTACCAGCAACCTCAAGTTCCATTATCCATTCAGGCGGGTGGGTGGTATTTACACATCTTCTTTCTAACCCCAGCATCTCCCGTCCAAGTCACCATATTACCTCCCTCTTCTAAACCACTCCACTGGTTCCTCATTCTCCATCACACCAGACTTAAACATCTTGTACTCATTACTTATCTCCCCACCCTATCTGGTTTCGTATCACATGGCCTGCACCCTGTCTGCTCTGCCAATGATGGCAGCCTCAATACCTCCTTTTGCTGATGCCCTGCCCCAAGCCATCTCCGCTGGTTTTCCATGCCAGCCCCTACCCATGGAACCCCTCCCTACTCAAGTTCTATTCTGATCAAAAAATGTACTGCTAAAGAGCAATTACCCTTACGGGCATGGGGGGAGGCACTGATTGCTGAATGGAAACACTTTTAAATCAGTAAGAAGCAACGTTGAGTGGGAGCAGCACTTTAAATTTGTTTTAACTAAACAAACTTTCTTAACACTCTCAGTATCCTAGAGGGGCAGGCTAGCCTCCTATGTGAGAGTGAGCGCAATGCAAGCTAAGGTGATGACAGGAATTGGCGGAGACCAGGGACACTTGGCCCAGATGGAACTGCTCTCCAAGGGGGTGGCAAAACAGGGGGAATGACACTGAAAAAGTTTTAGAGGAGCTCTGCACAAAAGATAGCCCTCTTTCAACTTCACACTTTCAGGCCCCCACCTGGCTAAAGAGAGATCCCACAAGGCAAACCTGCACAATGAATTGCCTATTGGCTTGCTCCTCTGTCTGCCTATATCTACCTAAACTACTCCATCTAAGTTCCATAACTAAAGACAGTGTCTGGGATTTTCAAAGAAGCCTCAGGGATTTGGGCACCCGGTTCCCATTGTACATCGGTGAGGATTGATCACCAAACTCCCTCTTGTATCTCAGCCATCAATGACAATCTCTTGCAGTTAACATCCTTTGAGAATGTAGCATCTGAGCCTGCACTGTGCTGGGAGCCCTCAGCTCCCGCAGATCACAACGAAAAATCAGGATACTCACCAGCTTAGAATATCAGGCCCTCAATCAGGGCTAACTGGTACAATTGCAGGCAGCTTTTCCCAGTCTTACCTGTGTTTATCATTGCTATTACCAGAGATAAGCCTGAATCAAAACACCAGAGCCATACAACCCGGGACAAGTTCAGGTGTGAATCTGAACTTCATTGCTGTCCCCCACCTCAAACTGACCCTCAAGTCCCTGGCCTGAACACACCAGCACTTTGGCAAGTTTGGGTCCGATTCTGAACTGTGAAGCCCAGGCCCATTTCCACAACATGTCGCTGTCCCTATGCAGATTAACTAATGAATGCCAGTGAGTAGGAAATACATCCTGTTGTTACCAATACAATGTCAAGCAAGATTTGCTAACATATTAGTGTAGCAAGAGCATGGCCAAGTATACTGGCCCCAAATATCAACTTTGCTCAAAGAAAAAAAAAAAGATGGGGAACAGGCAGCAGATTTTGGCCCACAGTCAACTCTATAGCACTCTGCCTTCCAGCATACGGGGTATATTCGGGTAGGAGAAAACACAGCTGGAGTGATGGCCCCAAGGGGACTATGCCAAACTGCAAAGGTTTGGATAGCCCTGAAGTAGCTGTAACTTGCACTAGGGGCTGAAGTGGCCTATCGGTTGCCCTCAGAATTTGGAGGCAAGGGGAAAGATGATGGCTGGCTGCCTGCTCCCCGCTTAAGTTCAGCAAATGCTGCTTCAATGCTCCCAGCAATTCAGCCCAGCACGTTGTTATAACATAGAATGGCTGGGAAGGGGTCCATGATTGAAAAGAAAAGAAATACAGACATTCCCTGGTGTCTTGGAGCCCTGATGCCTAGTGAGCACGGCCCAGTAAGGACACTTGACTGCTCAGCTCCCATTCTCCCCACGTAAGAAGTGCAAAGAGCTAAGAAAGAGCACTGAGCATTAAAAATCCCATTTGCTTTTCAAATACCTTTAATAACCCAGGAAAGGAACCATTCTAATGTCAGACGTACGTAGGCCTTGATCCAGTACTGTTCACACACATGCTCGGCTTTAAGCTCACAAGTAGTCTCAGGTACTTAAAATTAAGCACATACAGTAACTGTTCACAGGACCAGGGCTTAGAGCCCAAGAGCATAGGAGCTTTAGAAATACCGTAGATTAGCCAGATACATAGGTCACAGAAAAGTGTCAAGATAAAAATAAAGTTTGTGACATTATGAAAGACAGCAAATAAATTAATCACATACATGTCGCCTCTGGGCACTTACAACTGCAACACATAGGTCAAGTCTGGCTACCCGGCACGTCAATGGGAATTTACACCAAGTGTGGCCAGCAGGATTGGTGCCACTGTGGTAAAGGTGACAGCTTTCCTTTTTAGTCCTATTTTGGCTGCTAGTCTCTGCCTGACGTTACATATTTAATTAAACTACACTCTGCATCTGCATGTCATAAAGTGCAATTATCATTCCACTTCTCTGGGTGACTTTGAGTCAAAAAAAAAAAAAAGGAACATCACCTCAAAAATTATCTTTGCTGCTTAGGCTGAATATTTTAAACAGAATTTAACGTTCCCGTCTAGGTTGTGGGAGCTGGTGACTGAATCACAATGAGATCTGCTGCAGGCTGAGTCATGAGAGACGAGGAGGAATGATACATTGGGAACACAGTCAGTGCTGGTCAGCCTTCAGAGCAGAGGCACACAAGCGCTATTATACTGCTGCCAAGGCCCAGTCCCTCCCCCCCCAGGAAGCTCTTACAGTCGGCTACATTAGTTATCACTTCAAGGCATGACCTCGCTCAGCTCAAGGGATATTTTAAGGGAAATTTCTTTATTTAAATGTCATGCATTACAAGTTTGCACAGGATTCTGCCAGAGATTATTTCCACATTTGGCTGGCTTGTTTCAAATAGAAATAATACTTGGAAATTAACCCGTTCTAAGCTAATCCTCTAGCTACTGGGGTAAATGGCTAATGCAGGGAAAGTGGCATACTTCCCTGTGGCCAGGGTATTACTTCTGCCAGCCAGAAAGGCATTAACTCCTTGTTTATGCCTCACCTGGGGCATTAGTATAGATTAAAGTAATGGTCTAAAAGTGTGTACAGGGTATTTAAACTTCATACAATTAATGGGTTGTTACATGCATTTTTATTTATCTGTGTCCTGTCATGATGTAAGGGCAAACACTGTAAATACCCCTGTAACTAAATAACTCATCAGACAAAGAAAACCTGTGAAATGCTAATGAAGGACTTAAACAAAAAATTCTAATTTCAAAGCAAGTGGCCATTATGTATGATGGACCGAGGTCAAAAGACTAAGTACATTCCTCACCCAGTGTTAAAGGAAAACCCCCAAGGGTAGAGACACTGTCAGCCTGCTTTATGTGTGAAGAATCTATAAATATGGATTAAAAGAAAGATCCTTCATCTCTGAACTGTTTGGACTCTTCCAGGGAAGTGTACCAGATGCAAAGTAAAGATCCCCAGAGACAATCTGGGTATCCTGAAAGACTTTTGGAAACTGGCAGTTTATTACCTCACTGCCACCACTTGGAATTACAAACTGTGATTCACCTGTGCATATATTTTACCTGTTTTAACCTCTCAATAACTCTCATTCTTTTTCTTAGCTAATAAACCTTTAGTTAGTTTACTATAGAATTGGCTGCCAGCTTTGTCTTTGGTGTAAGATCTGGAGTACCACCTGATCTGGGGTAAGTGACTTGTCTCTTGGGACTGGGAGAAACCCTGATGCGGTGTGAATTTTGGTTTATGTGACCATGATCACAAAGTCCAGTTTGTCCAGGTGGCAAAATAGGCTGGAGAGTATCAGGGGACTGTCTGTGACTCCATGGTAAGACTGCTACAGAGATCCAGGAGTTCCCATTAGTGAAATCTAAGTATAGAACATACCACCAGTTTGGGGTGTCTGCCCTTGTTTTCTGACAGTCTGCCCCGAGGTAGACACTCACAGTTGTGAGCCACGCCAGACAATGTGACATGAGTAACCAAGATTGTTTAGCGTGTCCGCGATGTCCTCAGGGACATACTGGGCTTTCTGTTCCCTGACAAACACTCAGCTGCAGCAGTTGAAGTAGACTGAAACACAAGGGGCAGCTCTCACTAAACCAGGCTGATGTGGGAAGCTGTGAGGGGAGCACTGTTTACCCAAGCAAGGGGCAGGAGAGGGAACCCTCTCTGCTTTGCACTGCTCTCTTGCCTAACTCGGCATTACTTTCCTCCTTGGAGTGCTCCGTACCCCCGGTTAGAGTTCTGGGTCATTGTCTGGTTATTTAATACAATTTCCCCCCTTATCGTAACCAATGGGTTAAAGAGGGTTTGTGTTGCTGAATTCACTGACCCATTCCACTAGCTTTCACACTTCTCCCCACAAAAGACTCACAAGGGACCACGTCTTCCCCTGCCACACAGCCACAGCTGCTATCAGCAGAGGCATTGGAGCAGGATCCCCATGAATTTAAAGTGGAGGGGGAACTGGCAGTAGAGTGTTCCCCCATGACAGGCCTTCAGTCCTGGATCAAGCTCCAGCACCCTGGCCTGTTGCCCTTCAGAGAATGCTGGGGGTGAGCTGGGGAGTTAACTTTGTTTTGCTTGTTTATATAAACTAGGACATGGGGCACCTAGCACTTAGGAAAGGTGCCCTTTAATTATAATTTCTTTTGATTTCTACAAATATTAAATGAATAAATATCAGCTGCAAAAGCCCAAATCATAGTAAATCCGCACTGTGCCTGCCTGAAGCAGTCACCATGCAGGGCCACGTGCGTTCTGTTCCTGCAAGAAGGACAGGAACTTGCACAGAGGGCTGCTATGTAGGACTCCATTAGCACCTAGAGGCCTTAGCTAAGGATCAGAATCCCAGTGTGCTGGGCACTGGGTAGACATCAGACAAGAGACAGTCCCTGCTTACATGCTGAGTTAAGGAGAAGATGCAACATGTAGATGAAACAAACAAATAGGAATGGATGAGGGACAGGGCAAACAAGGTAGCCAACATCATTGGTCTATGCAGCTGCATATGCACGTGTCAGTACACATACCTTGTGAGCCTACTGGTCCATACTCCTCTCCAGGGAGTCACAGACAACCTGTAGAGTGAACAATCTCTCTCTCTCTATCTGCACCTGATGAAAGGCCTACTGAGGTCAGGAAAAAGGCTCCCATTGACTTCAGTGGGCTTGGCATCAGGCACTCTGGGACTTTCTAGAGGAGGCAGCCTCTTGGCCAGGCAAATGCCACCATCATGCATTCCTGCTAAGCCATAGGTTTGCGGTCATCCACAGATACACACTGCCATGGCAAATTTCACCCTCTTTCTAGCTACTATACCACAGCCAGCAACTGAGGCAATCAAGGCAGAATTCTCAGCTTGTCTCCCATACCCACACGGCAGAGTAAGCAGGTGTAAGACATTCACTCACTCCCTTGCACAGGCCAGGTACCCAGTAGCTCCCAAAGGGAAAGCAGCCTCTGCAGGGCCCCTACTCCCACGTAGAGAGTGGGTAAAGCCTTGGCTCCACACCATCCTGGCCAGAGCAGCGGGAGAAATAACCTGCGATGATTAACGAGTTACTTCCTTCCTGGAGCAAGTCGGGCCACCAGAAAATGAATTGTAACCCTCAGAGTCACAGCTGATTGCCTGGCCTGCTCAGGAGGCAGTGCCTCTTACCCCACGCAGATCGTTAAATCACAATCCATCCCCATGGAAGGTGAACACACCCTCTGTGCTAGAGCATAACACTGTGATCCTGTGCTGAAATGCTTCCAGTCTACTGGAAGATCAGTGCTTCCAATAGGTGCACTGGAAAACACTTGACATAGTTAATATAAAGCCTGCAATTATTACATTTTCTTTTCATTCAGTTTAACATGTGAAGAAAAAAACAGACCTCACTTACCTTACATTTCCCATCTCTAAATGTCAGCACTGTCCTCTTGACTAGAGTAGGATGTTTCAGGATTGATTTATTGATGTTTTCTCCTTTAAAATGGAAACCAAACACATTATGATTTCACACAGAAAAAATTAATAATGATAATTTTATTGCAGAACACCAAAGCCCATCTGCCTGTTGCCATTACATTCAGCCAGAGTTGGCCTTACCATGAGGCAAACTGAGGCGGCCGCCTCAGGTGCCAGACTGTGGGGGGGCACCACTAGGAGTGTAGAAAATTGTGTCTGCTGCAGGTGCATATGTATTCTTTCTGCTCTAGATGCACAGAGATGGTGGAGTGCTGTGCTGGAGGAAGGAGGGCACAAGAGACATACCAGGCAGGCAGGAGAAAAGGTGAGAGGGAATAACAGAAAGCAGCAAGAGCTGCAGGGAGAGAGAGGAGGAGGAGCCTCTTATGTACCTCTCTAGCACCCCCAGGAGCCTGGACTGATTAACACCAGCTTCTCAGGGAGCTTCTTGTTTCTTGCTGCTTCCCTGAATCCACTTGAGGAGAACAGGCAGTCAACTGAAGTAGTAGGAGCCAGTTAGGCCCTTAAGATGCTGATCTCTTCCCTCACTCAGGCTCTGCTACCAGCCTGCTTATTTGTCCCCTTCAATTGACTGTTGAGAGCCACTATAGCTGGCACAGAACAGCAGTCATGACTGAAAGAAGAAAACACCCCTCTGGGGCAGCATTCAGAAAAAGAAAGCAAGCAAAGGAAGCTTTTCTATCTAAGCAGGAAGGAGCTCTCCTGAGATACATAGACACAAATGTTCACGGTGAGCCTTCCGGCCCCAGTGAGGATGTGAGTGGTGAGGAGATGCCTGATCTTCCAGTTAGTCGGAGTGCAGGTGACCTGGCAACTACTGCAGCATCCATATCTCCATCTCAAATGGATGTAACCATGCACATTCCTGAAGAAAAGTGTAGATCAGAGGAGACTGTGGTGGAGGCGCAAAAAACAGCTGCTGCTGAGTTTAGTTCCTTAAGTCTAGATGATCCAGGACTGTGGACCCACTTGAGCAGTAGCCTGAGAGGGACTTCCTTGTACTGCATGGGCCACAGCAAGTGAAAAACTTCATGTTCCCCAAAGACAATGAAAATAGAAGTTTCCATCCAACACATTACTGGCATGAAATCCCCAATGGTGACAATATGGAGAGGCCATGGCTTATGTACTCAAAAACCCAGAATGCTGCATAGGGTTTTTGTTGCAAACTCTTCCAGTCTAATGTTCCAGCCACATTGGGTTCTACAGGAACAAAGGACTGGAAAAATCTGGCTAGAAATCTGGCATGCCATGAGAAGGCAGCAAATCACCAGAGAGCATTCATTAGGTGGAAAGAGCTTGAGATGAGACTAAGATTAAAGGCCACCATAGCTGATCAGCATCAAGAGAAGATCACATCAGAGTCTCTTTACTGGCAAAATGTTCTGAAAAGGCTCATTGCCATTGTGAGAATGCTTACTACCCAAAACCTAGCACCGCATGGCACTTCCGATCCGCTGTATGTGCCAAACAATGGAAACTTCCTTAAAACTGTGGAGCTGAGTTTGATGCTGTACTCCAGGAGCATCTAAGAAGAGTCACCACCCAAGAAATGTTCACACACCACTACCTTGGAAAAACAATTCAAAATGAGATCGTACAGTTACTGGCAACAAAAGTCGAACAGAAGATTGTAGCAGATCTGAAGTCAGCAAGATATTACTCTGTTATTCTGGACTGCACACCTGACATCAGCCATATGGAACAAATGACTTTAATGGTGCGTTTTGTAACAACAACAGAACCTAGTGAAAATGTCCCTGCAATGGTGACTGTCAGAGAGCATTTTCTAGAATTTATTGACATTGATGATAGTACAGGAGCTGGTATGACAAATGTGCTTCCTAAAAAACTGGAAGATACGGGAACTGCATGAGATGTCAGGGCTATGATAATGGTGCCACATAAGAGGAAAGAACAGAGGAGTGCAGACATGGATCCGAGAGTTAAACCCTTGAGCTTTTTTTGTCCCATGCAGTTCTCATTCATTGAACTTGGTGGTCAGTGATGCAACATCAGCTTCTAGTGAGGCTGCTGAATTTTTTAATGGAATTCAAAGCATCTATGTATTTTTCTCTGCATCAACTCATCGATGGCAAATTTTGAAGCAACATCTGGGAACATCCTCTCTGACACTGAAACCACTGAGTGCCACATGATGGGAAAGTCAAGTGGAGGCAATAAAGCCTATCAAACACCAAATTGGAAGATAGATGATGCCATAGTTGCCATTATGGAGGATAATGCTATGACAGGAACTGTTCATGGGAGAACGGTGGGAGAGGGAAATGGAATCACTAGAAACATACATAACTTCAAATTTCTGTGTAGCTTAGTGTTGTGGCATGACATACTGTTTGAAACAAATGTTGTAAGCAAGAGACTCCAAGGTGTTGACCTTGATGATGATGATGGGCGATCACTCGTTACTGAGTATGATCATCTTCCATGGGAGTTATGGGTCCTCAGGTGGCTAATAAGGCCAATCCTTGAACCACAAGTTCTATTACAATGAGGGCAGATGTTTTCAGGCTCAGCAGGAGGCTGTTGACCATGACTGGAGAACAGTCTCGCCTTCCTCCTGCACCTCTTGTCCTCTTCATCTTGTCGTTGAGCAAGTTCAAAATGCAGGGGACCATCCCGTAGGACTTCACTCCATTTTAAGCGATCCTGGGCAAGTGTCTCCCAGGTATCAATGTCAATATTACATTTTTTGAGGTTGTCCTTCAGTAAGTCCTTATAATTCTTCCATTGTCCACCTACATTACAGTACCCTTCTTTCAGCTGAGAGAACAGGACCTGTTTGGGGAGGCGATGGTCTGGCATCTGGACAACATGACCAGTCCAGTGGAATTGCTGACAGATGATCATTGCCTCTATACTGGTAGTCTTTGCCTCTTCCAGAACACTAATATTGGTGCGCCTGTCTTCCCATTTGATCTTCAGAATCTTACAAAGGCAGCGTTGATGGTGCCTTTCAATGACTTTCAAGTGGTATCTATAGGTTATCCAAGTTTCGGACCCATACAACAGTGTTGGGAGAATAACGGCTTGATAAACAAGAAGCTTGGTGTCTGTTTGAATGTCATGATCTTCAAAGACCCTGTGCCTTTGAGAAAAAGCTACACTGGCACAGCTCAGGCAATGTCACCTGACCTTGATATATCTGGAGCAATGGAACAACTGGACAAAGCAAAGTCCTACCTACAGTCTTACTGGTCAGATGAGAGATTTCAAAATGTTCTGAAGAGTACACAGAAGATGGCAGAGGAACTTCACAGTGAAGCTATTTTCCCACCCATTCAGGAATACAAGAGTTACCGAAGAAGACATTTTGATTATGAGGCACGGGATAATCCCATAAGAGACCCCAAACAACAATTCAAAGTTGAATTCTTTAACCAGGTGCTAGATTGTGCAATACAGTCAGTTGACAAACGTTTTATGAAGCTCAAGGAACACAGCAGTATATTTGGGATGTTGTATGATATTCCAAAACTCCTCACTATACCTGAAGAAGACATACACCAGCAATCAGGGCCATCTCCAGGCACCAGCCAACCAAGCACGTGCTTGGGGCGGCACCTTGGGGCAGGGCGGTGCTCGATTTTTTACTTTTTTTTTTATTCGGCGGCGCGGTGCTCGGAGGGGGGGGCGGGGGCTTTGGGCCGCCTGGTGCTCGGAGGGAGGCGGGGGCTTCGGGCGGTGTGGTACTTGGAGGGGGGGCCGTGGCTTCGGGCGGTGCTCGGAGGGAGGGCAGGGGCTTCGGGCGGCGTGGTGCTCGGGGGCGGGGCTTCGGGCAGCGTGGTGCTCGGAGGGGCGGGGCTTCAGGTGGCGTGGTGCTCGGAGGGGCGGGGTCTTGGGGGGCTGGCACGGTATGGCGCTGGGGGGGCGGGGCTTCGGGTTGCATGGTGCTGGGGAGGCGGGGATTTTGGCGGCACTCGCGGGGTGGGGGAGTACGGCGGGGCGGCGCTCTTCTTTTTTGTCTGGGGTGGCAAAAAAGTTAGAGCCGGCCCTGCCAGCAATGCAGGGCACTAGAGACAGTGTTGATACATGATGACATGCACGATATTGATGCAAGTGTAGGTGATGAACTGAAAGCCTTTTCAAGATATATTTCAGCAGGATCAACTCCAAAGGCTGTTCTGGAATATATGTGCACAAATAAGATGACCACCCGCTTTCCAAAGGCTTTTGTTGCTTGGTGCATGCTTCTAACACTTCCTGTAACAGTTGCCAGTGGAGAACGCAGCTTCTCCAAGCTGAAGTTAATAAAAACACATCTACGCTCCACAGTGACACAGGAGAGGCTGGTCGGCCTTGCAACCATCTCTATAGAGCATGAGCTGGCCAAGATCGTGGACCTTCAGGAGGAAGCAGTTCAAATCTTTGCAACCAAGAAGGCACGGAAAGCACCACTTTGATTATTCAAACAGATAAAAATGCCAGTGTTTACTATGCAGACAAGAAAAGTTACATTTGCTGTTCAGGTGTTTGAAAGTTAAGTGTTACTTACAATTTTTGAACAAGGCATTTTAAGTTGTTAGCTCTCCTTTATTGGGGTAGGTAGCAGAGCAGTACCATGAGAGAAGTAGAACAGGAAGAAGGCAGAATTGAGACCTTTCAAAGTTTTGGCCCAAGCGAGGGGGCATGGAGGCGTCATTTGAGCTCCCCACCTCACATGCCAAAATGTTGTGGGCCGGCCCTGCATTCAGCACTACAGTGGCTGCCATTGCAAGAACGGAGTAAGGCAATAGCCAATTCATGCAGGGTCTTGAGGAAAATAGCATCAGTCTAAATTTTGATGGAACATAACATAAGAACATAAGAACGGCCATAAGAACGGGTCAGACCAAAGGTCCATCTAGCCCAGTATCCTGTCTACCGACAGTGGCCAATGCCAGGTGCCCCAGAGGGAGTGAACCTAACAGGTAATGATCAAGTGATCTCTCTCCTGCCATCCGTCTCCACCCTCTGACAAACAGAGTCTAGGGACACCATTCCTTACCCATCCTGGCTAATAGCCATTAATGGACTTAACCTCCATGAATTTATCCAGTTCTCTTTTAAACGCAGTTATAGTCCTAGCCTTCACAACCTCCTCAGGTAAGGAGTTCCACAAGTTGACTGTGCGCTGTGTGAAGAAGAACTTCCTTTTATTTGTTTTAAACCTGCTGCCTATTAATTTCCTTTGGTGACCCCTAGTTCTTGTATTATGGGAATAAGTAAATAACTTTTCCTTATCTACTTTCTCCACATCACTCATGATTTTATATACCTCTATCATATCCCCCCTTAGTCTCCTCTTTTCCAAGCTGAAAAGTCCTAGCCTTTTTAATCTCTCTTCATATGGGACCCTTTCCAAACCCCTAATCATTTTAGTTGCCCTTCTCTGAATCTTTTCTAGTGCCAGTATATCTTTTTTGAGATGAGGAGACCACATCTGTACGCAGTATTCGAGATGTGGGCGTACCATTGATTTATATAAGGGCAATAAGATATTCTCCGTCTTATTCTCTATCCCCTTTTTAATGATTCCTGACATCCTGTTTGCTTTTTTGACTGCCTCTGCACACTGCGTGGACATCTTCAGAGAACTATCCACGATGACTCCAAGATCTTTTTCCTGATTTGTTGTAGCTAAATTAGCCTCCATCGTATTGTATGTATAGTTCGGGTTATTTTTTCCAATGTGCATTACTTTACATTTATCCACATTAAATTTCATTTGCCATTTTGTTGCCCAATCACTTAGTTTTGTGAGATCTTTTTGAAGTTCTTCACAGTCTGCTTTGGTCTTAACTATCTTGAGCAGTTTAGTATCAAACTAAAGTCCTATACACTGCCCCCAAGTCATGTCACAAACAGATTTATAGGGTAAAGAGAACACAGGCTTCAGTCTTAACATTGACTAATATTTTAATAATAAACTCACTTATTTTAATTGGGGTTTTTTGCACTTCACTAATTTTAAGTATGAAAATCAAGTGTCAAGAAATCCGTAAAATAAGTATTTCAACCTAAAAAGGAACCTCCCTTCCCCACGCCCTTCCCTCAAATTATCAGTCAAATGCAGCTGAGATTGATGCAAAACATTTTAGTCACCCACTTGTATCCTAGATGTGTCACCTATACATCCATTTGGCTGCAAAAGCAAGGATGCAGGCTGCTGCATGATGTGTTAGCATGCTGTATTACAAATGCCACAAGACTTAGGGCCTGAGCCAAAGCCCACCAGCTCCCATTGCCCTCAATGGATTTTGAATCAAGCCCTTGGTGCATACAGCTGTGAGTACGCCCACTGACTTCATTATAGCCACAGTAGTAAGTGAGTACAGGATTAGTCCCTTAAAGCCAATCCAGTGCCTGCTGAGGTCAATGGGAATCCTGTTCGATGGCTGTTGGATCAGGCCCTCATTGAAGAGCAGTCACGGTTGCCATGCAGGGGAGTCTTGAGCCCCAACCCTGTAAGGAATTCAGTGTGGGCTGAGCTCCTGATGGATCCAGGCCTGGCTTTTGTCCCTGCTTAGAGATGAACTGATACAAATATCAGTACAGAAGCAGGCAATGTTCATAGTGGTTCTTGTCCTGAGCCACTTCCCAAATGCAGTATTTGTTTTAATCCAAACAAATGTCAGCCAAAATCCTCTTTCTATAAGTGTCTTCCTGCAATACTAAGTCAAATTCCTATCCTTCCCACTTCTCTCTCAGTCAGGAAAGGGGTTGATGTTACTTAGCGGTGTTTCAACCTTCAGCCCAAACCTTTGCTTTTTACAACCTTTAGCCAAATATTTGTTTCATGTAAGACTATAAGCCTACCAACAGAAAAACCAGCTCTTCCTCTAGCTCAATAAATAGTCTCTCTCATCACAGCTGCAACCCCCGCCCCCTTCATTCTATGCTGGATTGGATTCCCTAAAAGTAAATCCTTCCTTTGATGCTTACTGACTTGGTTAATTTCTTCTGCTCCTCACCATTCACATCAAGTGCTGCAATTTTTATTTATTCTTTCCAGAAAGTACTTAAATATTAACAGATGTTATTTAATTTAACCTCTACAAATTATTAAGTAGAGTTGGTCAAATATTTTGCAAATGGAATGTTTCTCTATGGAAAAATGCCATTTCATCAAAATCAAAACTTGCTGCAGGAACATGTTGATTTTGACAAAATTTGGTTTAAAAAAATTCAAAACTGTTTTAAAAGTGTCAATTCAACATTTTCAGAACAGAACATTTCAACTTTCATTTCAAAACTATTTTTCATTTCAAAATGTATTATAAAATAATTTTGAAAAAAGTTGAAATCAAAATAAAGCCTTTTGATTGACCCAAAATAATTTTTTTCTAAATATTTCATGTTCTGGGAAATTTCAGGTTTTTAATTCTGATTTGAAATAATTTTTTTCAAAATGTCAGAATTCCTCATGGAATGGAAATTCCAGTTCCTTACCAATTCTGTTGATAAGCTTTTGTGTAGATTATAAGGCTATGATATAGACAGATGGTATCAATTTTGCATAGCTGGTAATAATCTTCTATAGATAGTCTTGCATGGATGAGAAGAGAGACCCTGTATTTGGACACCATCATAGGGAAATATTTTAATCTCTGTAGCTAGGATTCTGCTAGCCTCTCACAGTGCTATTTTCTCATAGTAGCTGAAGACTATATTGTCCAATGCTATTGCACTAGTATTACAATATTAACACAACAGCTAGAGGTGAACATGAAATGAGAAAGCCACCATTTATTCCCTACTCAACAATGCTGCTCATCACCTCCTCTGTTTCTTACACAGTGTGTTTTAATAGTGTTTTTAACTGTGTTGATATTACACTGCCACAAGGAGTATGTCCCTATGAAAGGATTAGCTAAGAAAGGAAAAAATTCTATTCTTACAGTAGTGCTAGAGGTCCAGAAGGAGATCAAGGCCCAGTGTGTTAGGTGCTGTACATACAGATAATAAGAGAGCGTCCCTTCCCCCAAAGCGCTTACGATCTAAATAAACAAACGGACAAAGGAAGTGTTGGTGTCCCCATTTTCCAGCTCAATAACTGAGGCATCAAGAGATGAGCCAGATTTTTAAAAGAGATCAGCTCCCATTTAAACTCTGGAGTAAGTGGCCAGATTTTCAAAACAGTTCAGCAGATTGGGTATTGATTGAGCTCTTATGAAAATCTAGCCATAAGTGTCAAACTGGGAGCTGCAAAGGGCTAAGGACTTCTGAAGAATCTGGCCATTATTCAGGTGCCAGAAAATCTCTCCCTAAATGATTTGCTTAAGGTCAGATGGGAAGCCAGGGGCACAGCTCGGAACCAGACCTAGGTTTTGTTTATATTAATAGGCAGCAGATTTAAAACAAACAAAAGGAAGTATTTCTTCACCCAACCCACAGTCAACATGTGGAACTCTTTGCCAGAAGATGTAGTCTTATAGGCCAAGACCATAATAGGGATTCAAAAAAGAACTAGATAAATTCATGGAGGATAGGTCCATCAATAGCTATTAGCCAGGATGGGCAGGGATGGTATCCCTAGCTTCTGTTTGCCAGAAGCTGGGAATGGGCAAAATGGGATGGATCACTTGATGATTACCTGTTCATTCCCTCTGGGGCACCTGACATTGGCCACTGTTGGAAGACAAAATACTGGGCTCGATAGACCTTGGTCTGACTCAGTATGGCCATTCTTATGTTCTTATTCATCCAGTGCATTAAGCTACAGGTCATCCTCCTCTCTAGAAGTTTCCTTTCCTATCAGCAGATGAGAAAGACCAGACCAGGAAGAGTGTGATTTTGCTCATTTGCTGCCTGCTTGATGCCATTACCCCCAGATAAATGGGTGTTAATGAAGAAATGCCAAACATTCCAGTTGGGAGGGGAGAGAGGAGATGTTGTTTCAGCAATTTGTCAAAGGGACCTTAACTAGTTAAACAGAAATCACATAAGTCAGCCCTTGAGGTTCATATTACCTTATACTGCAACAGACACAATGCATTGTTTTCTCACAAATTAATTTCGTAACCACTGCTAAGCAATATTGTTCGGCTGGATTATGGAGGGCCAGAAGACTGAAAGGCTATTCCATTTTTTGTTGTTTTTAAAAGTAATATGTTCCTGTACAAAGTTAGCACCAGAGCAGTAATAGTACAAGGTCAGTGATAAACTTATTATAAGAATATTACACTTGGTAATGATCTGAACTTTAAAAAAATCCATTTTCCATTTCAGAAATGAGAGAGCTCAATTTCTGCCCACATTTCATTTGTTTCAAGGCAGAGATTGGAAATGGTATCAATTTTCTGCCAGCATATTAAAACACGTTTTTATTAACAAGTAATTTTACCAAGTCTGGGGAACCAGCAGCAAATGCTTCCAGAGAGCTGAAAATATATTTTGGATTCCTCTGAATAAAGATGATAAAACGGCTCCAAAATGATTTTTCGTGCTTTTCCCTTTTAATACCACTGCACAAGATAGAAGAACTGCTACAAAAGTCTGCAACTGAAAGTTATCTCAGATCTCTTTTCAGCTTAAACAGTTTATGAGGTAAGGATTATATGGGTGAAAAGAGACTCCAAGGATCCTTTTCTTCAGCTAAAATGATCTAACAAAAGATAGCAAATCTCTTTGCTAGCTTAACAAACCCAAATGAAATTCAGACATGGATCCGCACACAGGCCTGATCAACACCGTTTTTATGCTGATATAGGTTGTTTAGGGGCGTGATTTTTTTTTTTACCAATGCAGTTAAACCAGACAACTCCTTGTGTGGACAGTTATACCAGTATAAAGGTGCCAGAGGGCTGGAGAAAATGCCTTGCAGGGAAATACTTAAACAGCCCAATCTTTTCAGCTCATCAAGAAAGAATACTGACTGGTGACTTGTTTACACTGTACAAAGTACTGTTACAAGAAGAAAATACCAGGTTTTAAGAGCTCTAATCTAGCAGAAAAAGTCATACCAAGAACCGATGGCAGGAAGCTGAAGCCGAACAAACTGAAATTAGAAATAAAACACCAATTTTTAATAGTGAGGGTGATTAGAAATTGAAACAAACTTGCAAGGGAAGTGGTGGATTTCTCCATTGCTTGGTGTCTTCAAATCAAGACTGGATGCCTTTCTCGAAGATGTGCTTTAGTCAAACACGCAGGTTATTAGGCTCAGTACAGAGGTAACTGGATGAAATTTAATGGCCTGTGATATACAGGGGATCAGACTTGATGATCTAATGATCCCTTCTGGCCTTAAACTATGACTCTATATATCTGTTTCTCCTTCTCATACAGAAATAAGCTATATCAGGATAAGCATATTTATATGGTACAACTGCACCCACACTAGGGGTTGTACCATTCTCACTATATCCCTATGGTTAATGCAGTACAACATGTGTGTTTAGTACAAGGCCACGATTGCAGTCCCGGAGTTTTCTTAGTTCATGGATTATGGATACAAGTACCGGTACTCGATACAAAACTCTCCATAGAAAGAGTTTGAGTTCAGAATTTTCAAAAAGCCACACATGCCCAACTGGCCATATGGGTGCTCTAACAGGGCCACCACCTATTTGGGTGCTAAAGGAACATTTAGAAGAGGTGTTGGGTCACACCCAAATCGCCTGTGAAAACAAAGCATGTGCGAGATGTGGGGCTAGAGTACAGTAAAGGAGTTGGGTTCTCAAAGGACATTCAAGAGCTAAAAGCTGCCATATGCTAAGCTAGGTGTAGCTGACTTAGTCCTGTCATAAGCATGGTTAGGCCAGGAGATGTACATTGATACCAGCTGCTTTTTACTTGCTCTGTTCAGCACACATCTGGAAAACCCACTCCAGAATGCTTTTTAAAAATAGGGGGGAGAAATTGTGCATAGCTCTGTGGACTCAACCATCCAGCAGTAGCGAGCTGTAGCTAAGAGGCATGGAAGCCAAGACAGGGCCGGAGAGCTGCATTGCACACACAGAGGGAGAGGCATTGAGGTTACTGCAGTTCACCCTGGAGGCTACACCCACACTGACTGGAGCACTATCTTAGGGCACTATATTATGAGGAAACCATTGGAAAGGCTGGTCCTGGCTCAGAGATGGAGGAGAGGCCCTTACCTTCCAAGCACGTTTGATGAGCCAAGGAGGATCTTCTCTGTGAAGCATAGGTCATCCAAAGGGCAGCTTCAACCTAGAAGACACCATGCACCTCTGATGAGTAAGGAGTTCAAAGGGAGCAAGAGAAGGTAACACAAAGGAACCATACCCTCTTGGTCCCCATCAAAGTCACTAACTGCCCTGGTGCAGAGAGCCACGGTGGATACCACTGGCATTGGGCAATCTGTTACTTCCTATTACCCGGAGGATGTCCTCAGTGCCATGGTGGAATGAGCCTCCTGATGGAAATATTCTCTTCATAAGCCTTTCTAGCAATCAGGTTTGATTTGGTGACCTCTCTCCGCAAGGAAAAGGGCTAGGAACTTAGGTTGAAATCCTGGTCCCATTAAACTCAGCAGTAGAACTTCCACTGACTTCAACAGGGCCTCGGGGCAGGTCTAGCAAACCCCTGCAAAGTTCCCAGTTACAAAGTCAGTAACTTTTGAAGCGAGACATTAATCATCAAAATTCTGGCTTGTGCACGAGATCTCAGCTAGGAAAGTTTCATTTCTCTCCTACTTTCTGTCCTTTTGCTACAAAGTGCGGAGAGAACAAGATTTTTGAACCTTGGAGACCACTGTATCTGATAACACCTTGTCCACTTCATGTAAAAAAAAAATCAAGTTAATAACAGAAACTCAGTTACAAACGTCACAATGAGACAAAGGCTATTGTTCCATCATGTGTGTTCCCTCTTCATAACAAACCTTTATGGCAGAATCTATGCAACAAGAACAGAAATTTGCTTCTGGTTTTGATCAACATCAATAGCTGTCTCTGAAAATAAATTCTAACCTTGACATTACTTAGTTCAATATTTTTCTCTCAGATCAATAATTCTCAATGTTGCCCCCAAACCAGAGGTCAATATCAGTTTAATCTTCACTTCTGTTGTTTGCCTGCTTTGACATCAGAGGTCAACGAGTGCTGCTGTTAGTCACCTCTGACTTTTTGCTTTTAATTTGTCAATCTTCATTTGAAGTCTTAATCTTCACCTTCCAGGATCGATAACTAGTGTTGTTAGTCACTCATGTCATCAAACACCTTTGTAACCAACTGGGACTGTGATATGAAATAAATAGAAAATAAGTGCTACTACAAGTTATGCCATTTCTACCACCACTCGACAATGGCTTTGATCTCAACATGAAATAATGTCAAAAATCCATGGCACTATTAATAAAAACAGTCTTTCAGCAATTAACCTATACACTGACTTCTGTTTTGGTCAACAACCAGTGTCATTGTCCCCTGGGAACAAAATTGGTATTAATCTGATTCAGCTTGGCTACTATATACCTTTTTGGGTCAATAAATCCTGATGGACAGGAAATATTCATTTTAACACACATACTTGGTACCACCAAGCCACCTTAATGTCCTGATCTGGCATGATGCCAGAGGTACCTGACTCCCATTTGAATTCATATAGGTCCAAATTCAGTAACACGTTTATGCACATGTTTATCTTTAAGCATGTAATTACTTAAGTCCACATATATTTAGCAACAAACTTTGGCTACAATTTTAGGATTTGGGCTCCGAACTCCCTTAGATGCCTTTGTGCTTAAGTTCTTTGACTTAAACATGAGTTGTGCCATATTTGCTATAGCAAAGAGGTTGAAACCAGCATGGGCTGTGCTGCAGGTTCTCATTTTAGCAACTTTGGTTCAGTCATAATGAATTTACAAACTAATCAAATGATCCAGAGTCCTGTGGCACCCCAGAGATGCACAGTTGAGACACCAACTTTCTTTTCATCTCTTTCTCTGACTAATAAAGACATCATTTTTTTTCAGGGACATTACAGCTGCCTGCTGTAGAAATCACAGGGACATCACAGAGGTTTTATGATTTGAGGCTAAAAATAAAGCTGGAGTTTTTTTGAAGAAACAAAGAACCTTCTTCGTTAGCGATGGGGCAAACCTCAAAACATCCAGACTTCAGGGTGAGCTTGGATAAGCATCCAGAAACTTAGTTGCTTATTCCCCAAACTCCTGGAGCCTGCAAAATTAGTTGAAAACTTACCAAAGAGGCTGTTGTGTAGGATTTTCAATCCCAGCCAGAAATACTAGACCCTTTCTCGTTGCATTTTGACACTTTGGCTCCTGGTCAATGCCTGGCCGTGTCAATTACTAATTATTGTTTGTACTGTGGTAGCATCTAGATACCACAATCACAAGTTAGGGCCCATTGTGGTAAATACTGTCCACCCATAACAAAAAGACGGTCCCTTTCCTAAAGAGCTTACAATCTAATAAGAGCACAGACAAGTGGATGCAACAAAGAGATGAGGGGCAAGCACAAGGTAACAATGTGACAGTTATGATTAAGGCTAAGATTTTATCACAGATATTGTGAGTAAAAGTCACAGACAGGTCATGGGCAATAAAGAAAAATTAATGGAAGCCAGTGACCTGTCCCTGACCTTTACTAAAAGTATCCATGATAAAATGGGAAGGGGTTGGGCAGATGCTGGGTGGCTGGGAGCTCCAGGCCCCCCTGCAGTGGCAGGGAGCTGCTGGGTCCCCCTGTGTGCCACTGTGCGGGGTGCTGTGGGCGTCTCCCGTGCCACCGCTGGTTGCAGGGTGCTGTGGGGTACCCCCACCTCTCTGCCCATGGTGGCTGCGAGCTTGAGGGCACCACTGCCTTAGGCATCGGGAGTACCTCACAGCTCCCTGCCACTGTGGGGGGCTACGGGACCCTGCAGCTCCCAGCCACCAGGACTGAAGTCATGGAGATCTTTGGAAGTCGGATTCTGTGACTAAATCGTAGCCTTAGTTATGATTGGTTTAATAAGTAACAATCACATTGGGGGACACAACTCAGGCATGCTGAGGTTAGCCCTAAACAATTCAGAACCCCAGACAAAGGTTCCATTTGAGTTTGTTTCTAAAACTGATTGACAGCTGCACGGTTGGGGTAAAGTTCTCTTTAGAAGTTTTTATTTATTTAGATTTTTAAAGTAATGGGAGGTGCCAATCTGAACATTCTAGGTTCCTCCCACAAATCCTTACAAACTGTTAATAAATAAAAAAAAACAAAAACCACCATATAAGGCTACTAAATAACCAGACAAGACAACGATCAATCAAGTGCCTCACTTTCCCTATATGTGGCCCTTAACAACATTTGCTTCTTCAGTAGCCTTCCTAGGGTCCTAACCCGGGTATTTCAGATCCCAGCTTAAATCCAAATCTCTTCAATGAACTGGGGAGTTCTTATTGAGGCTTTGTCTAGTTCTTATCATCATCCTTCTGCCGAAGAGTAGCCGACATTGGGGCCCTGAAGTTTGGATTCCTGTTGAAGGTGAAGTCAGTGACATGGCGGTTAGTGTAACATGTTTTATTTAAATTACACACTATACACCAGTCCTTAAACAGAGGTGGTCACAAACAGCATGCAGGGAAACCCCTTTTTCTGCATTTGCAGCCCAAACACCAGGGAACAGCTATGCCCCAAGAACTGACTCTAGTTAAAGAGATGAATGCTGAGAGCAAACTCTCTTGCTGTTTGCCACTGCTCCCACAAAAAGTCCTGGATCACCAAACCAAACGACAGTACAGCATATCTCACAGCCTGTACTCTGTTTACATGCTAAGAAAAAGAACTTGTGAGAGGATGTGCAGCAGTGCCACCTGGGAACCCTGCCATAACATTATTGGCTCCAAACATCCAGCCAGCCATCACTCATTTTCTTTAAATGTCCCTTGTCGGACAAAAAGTCAATGCCATAAGAAGGCCGGGGCTTGATTCTCATTAGCACTAAGTCCCCTTTAGCATTGCTATGACATTAAAGGTGGATGTGAATGATACACTGCCCAAGCAATGGAAAGGGGACAGTGAAAATGAGCATTACCCCCCCCCCCAGTTTTCAAAGATGGAAGTCTTAACAGAATAGCCTCATCCCAATTCTGTAAGCTTATATCTGTAGTTCAGCACCTAGCTTCCCAGGCTGCAACATTCTCTGCAGCGGCCCATATTTGAGAACTGGGCCCTTCAGCAGAATGACTTTTAAACAGAATGTGTGTATCAGGCACTTGTACTGCCCAGATACTGACACACACATTCTATTTGGACAACACATACCGACAGGCAGGTTTTGAGTGATACGAAGGCGGGAGATCAGCGGGAAAAAAGGGTGACATCAATTTAAGACAGACAGGTGGAGGTTTTCATTCATTAAAAAAGGACATTTATTTTGTACAAAACAGGCCATTCGGTAAATTTGTCATTTTCAGACAATAATGCTCCTGATGAAAGAGCATTCCTGATAATGAATGGCATCTGAAGCGAGGACAGAATAGTGGCAGGTACTTATTAAGCCTTGTTTGGATGATAGCTGCAGCAAAGCTGCTATTGGTTAACAAGCAGTTACCAGAAAAAAATTAAATGAGCTGAAAATTCTAACGAAAAGTTCAAACGTTCAGCTGATTTTATTTTTGTTAGTGTAGACAAAGGAAATCTCAGGGCTAGATCTGTAGCACAGGCGCAGAGGGTTGTGTGTATAAGTGCATGGTGACGCGCAATCAGCAGGGATGAGTGCAAAGGGGATCCTACCTTGATGGGGCCATTCACCTGTGTGCTCAACCTAAGTCCCACTCCAGCTCTACTGGGAGAACTGAAGTTGTGCATAAGATTTGTGTTGACCCCCTGGGTACATCTACACTGCAAAAAACACCAAACGCCTGCAGATGCGAGTCTTAGAGCCCAGGTCTGCAGATGGGCGGCTCACACCATGGTGCTAAAAATAGCAGTGTAGATATATAGTTCAGGCTCTGAAACCAGGCATGGGGAGGGGGTCTCAGAGCCTGAGCGGAAACATCTACACTGCTGTTTTTAGAGCTGTAGCGCAAGCCCCAATCTGTAGACCCAGGTTCACTGCGCAGGTGTTTGTTTGCAATGTAGACATACCCTCGGTGAGCAGGCAAACTTCACCCTAACGGGAACACTGGTGCAGTCACCAACTCACAGCTGCCTAATAGCATTACTAACACCCCATAGGGAAACGTGATGAGGAATGCACTGAACTCTGTGTCTCCTCATAACCAGGGCCGGCTCCAGGCACCTGGAGGGGGGCGGCACGAGGCGGCGCTCCAGCTCTGGCCGCTGGGGAGAGCGGGGCCACGGCCGGGGCTCGCTGCCCTCCCCCCGGCGCTCTGGCCGCCAGGGACAGCGGAGCCCTGGCCGGGGCTCGCCGCCCTCCCCCGGGCGCTCTGGTCGCCGGGGAGAGCGGAGACCCGGCTGGGCACTCCGCCCTCCCACCGGCGCTCTGGCTGCCGGGGAGAGCGGAGCCCCGGCCGGGGCACTCTGCCCTCCCACCGGCGCTCTGGCTGCCGGGGAGAGCGGAGCCCTGGCCGTGGCACTCCGCCCTCCTCCCAGGGGTCCGGCCGCGCTCCGGCCGCCCTCCCCCCCGGCCGCCGGGGAGAGCAGAGCACCAGCCGAGGCTCACCGCCCTCCCCCTGGGGCTCCGGCCGCCCTCCCCTGCCACGCTGGTGGGGGGGAGCAGCGGCCGGAGGCTTTTTTGCCTGGGGCGGCAAAAAAGCCAGAGCCGGCCCTGCTCATAACCACCATTTTTCCACTCCTGACATGCCCCCACTCACCCCCTTTTTTTCTTTTTTGTAATCCTGCATGCTTGCAAGTAAGAGACATGGGGATCTGAGAGTGGAGCTGAGCAAATAATTGATTTTTCAGTTCAGTGGCAAAACAAAACAAAACAAAAAGGCAGAAAATATTCAGTTTGTTTCCAGCTGAAACTGAGGTTCTTTTGGTTTCTCATCAGCACCAATGACAACGTTGCTTCGGGTCGGTTCAAAATTATATTTTTAACATCTTTCATTTCAAAAATGTCCTTCTGATATGACATTTTCAAAAAAGGTTCATTCTGATTTTTTTCAAAATAAAATGTTTTGACGTTTATTTTTTTTCCATTTTGGGGGGGCTGAAACTATTCATCAGATTCCACCTGAATTCACACACCATCTCAGTGCCTCCCCAAAAATGTTTTTTCCTGGGAATTTATTATTCATTGAAAAGTTTTTCTCCAGCTCCACTAGAGATGCTTGCACCGTGCAGAGAGCTTCACCTAGTGCAGACCCTGTGTAAGGTATACAGCAGTGAAGAATCAGTCCCCCACATTCACTGGGAGGCAACAGGGATTCTCAACCTTTTTCTTTCTGAGGCTCCCGCACACGCTATAAAAACTCTACGGCCCGCCTGTGCCACAACTGTTGTTCTGCATATAAAAGCCAGGACCAACGGGTGTAGCAAGTAGAACAACTGCCCAGGGCCCCATGCCACAGAGGGTCCTGTGAAGCTAAGTTGCTCAAGCTTCAGCTTCAGCCCTGGGTGGCAGGGCTCAGGGCCCAGGGCTTCAGCCCCATGGCTTTCTGCCCTGGGCCCCAGCAAGTCTAATGCCGGCCCTGCTTGGCAGACCCCCTGAAACCTGCTCGCAGCCCCCCAGGGGGCCCCGGACTCCTGGTTGAGAGCCACTGGCCTAGCACACAACGCAAGGACTTCCTGGAGTACTGACGAATGTTAGTCACATTGTTTAAAGCACCACTGCAAGGCATCCACTACTGTGGTGATAAGTGTGATATAAGAACTTATATAGACTAGAACAGAATGCCTTAAAGTCAAAGGGTAAAAAATTCACCCCATTCAAGGGCTAGCACGGACAGATAGGCATCATTCAAGTGCCACTGAAACCCTCAAAACAGGACTTCAATCATTTACGGACCTTGCACTGTCCCTCTGCATGGAGGTGAATTGTACACTAATCTTAAATCCCACTAGTACTGTACTAAATGAGAAAAGACCTACATGGCAATCACTCAAGACTTTGACAATATTTATAAGCCACCACGGAGATGTCTTATTACTCTATTGTAATGCAGACAAGAGGAAGAACTCCTGTACTGTATGTTTATCATAAGAGAGTCTTCCCTTTGATGCTGTACCCATCAGTCTTTGTGTGGTCTCTTTCAATACAACCAAAGTCTGTTCAACCAAGCACACACCCGATTGTTAAATCCACTGAGGGGTGATGGGAAAATCTGGTGAAGACGCTGTGCGGTTTTAGCAACTGAGCTGATGGCACAAAAGTTTAATAAAAAGATGTTTCAGTGCTTCAGGGAAAAGTAAATCAATTAATGGCCTCTTGGATTTTATAGCTTCTCATAATGTAAATGTTCTGTAGCAAAGCCAGTAAAACCTTGTGTTATTAACCATCCTGAGTATCCAAGCCTCATTTTTAAGACTGTGCCTTTTAGCTATTGGGACAATCCTATAAATACGCAATTTAAGCAAAAAACTCATAAAATGTACCAGGGAAAAAATTCACAGTAAAAAGAAGAAACATAAAGAGAGACATTAGATTCCCACCATTGATCACAGCCATCTGAGAAGATTGCCATCTGATTCCTCAATGCTCGGAGATGGCTGTATTTCCTTTATTTTGTTTGTTCAGTTTTTTCCCTCCTTGTAGCAGAGACGAGGGAAATCATTCAAACAGAAATCACAGAACTAGTAATAACCAAAGAGCTATTTATTCTTATTTCATAATCAAGGAACACACTATCGTCCTCTTTCCTGATCACAACTGCTGATGTGATGTACTCTGCCAATCTTAATCATTTAGGGGTAGATTGTGACTCGGATTACATCCCTGCCCAGGAGAGTAAGAACTCACCCTACATCTCTCTGTAGGCTGCGTGGACCTCGGGCCCTGTCCATGACATGGAAATAACATGGACACCTCCACACACTAAGGTATCAGTACTTCACAGCTGAGCCAACATCGGCATAGAGTATCACAATGTTGCTTCTGATCTGGGCCAGCAGCAAATTATTGTTCCCTTCCTCCAAGCAAAGAGGAAGCAGAGAGGGAATTTTGCAACACAGAGGTGTCTGTTGGGCACATGACTCCCCAGGACAGGTCCTGTGGTGGTGGAGCTAATGCACTGCCACTTTCCACAGGGCTGTGCCTAAAGGCAAAGTCTAGCCCTTAATTACCCTTAACTCAAAATATCTTGTCACCTGAGAAAATAACCTATCTACACTACAAACACTACAGGGGGACAGCTACACTGCTGTAATGCTGTAGCAGAGGCACTTGCTACAGGAACAGAAGGGGTTTTCCATTGCTGTAGTAAATCCCCCACCCCCTCAAGAGGTAGTAGCTGGGACGACTGAAGAATTCTTCTGTTGACCTAGCTGTGTCTACTCCAGGGCTTAGGTCAGTATAAGTACATCTTCCAGGGGAATGAGATGTTTTGTTGTTGGTTGTTTTCCTCAACCTACAATCCCCTCTCCTCCTTCCCTCCTCCCCTCTCCCCGCCCAAAAAAAGTTGTCCTGCTTGGTTTTTTGCCTTGGAAATACGAAGAATGTCAAGCCCAATTTATTCTTTCCTTGCAGGTTATCTTTTACACCGCTGACTACCACAGATAACTCCCACACTAGAAAATGGGAGCCCGTGTTAGATGGATTCTAATTATTTCCTTTTGCTATCATAACATTGATGAAGATCGGGTTAAGCCTTTTGGTTTTCACATAGTTCTCCACCTGGTATCCTCCTAGTAGCACCTTGAGACTCCTGATTGGAATCATTTTCTGCTTTATTGCTTGCCATTGTTTTTCTATCCGTGTAATAGAAGCAGAGTTACGGAAGCCTTGTAAGTTTCTGTTCTGGTACATTCTGAAAAACTCACGCCATTTCCCATACAAGTGGCTTGAACCCCTTGGAAGGGAAACCTGAAAATGGTTATTTTTGTAGTCTTGGTTTTGTTGCCAAAATCTGTTGTCCATGATAGCAGCAAATAGAGATCATTAGCTATTGAATCAGACTTTGGTTTAACTCCAGCTTGTAAACTCAGATGTTTGGTTGAACAGAATCCTTAGTGGATAGTACACGGAAATATTTACTAGTCTGCTTTGAGCCACAGGTAGCAATCAAACCAGAATCCAAAACTGAAATACAGATGAGAAGCCACTGTGATGAATCCAATTAGTCTTTAAAGCCAGGAGATATACCTGTATTCAAATATTGACTAAGTCTCAAAGAGTTCAGTACAGTTCCATTCTAGTTTTTATACCATGGCTTTTAACATAGTAAGAGAACATCTTCCAAGACTGCATTAAATAACATGACTGAGATCTGCTAAGTTTGTGTTTGTTTGTTCGTATTTTTACTTCCTGTGGAATCTCACTTCTGTGGCATCTCTGCGTTTGTTTTTCTCTTTTCCCCCAAGAACTCTTAAAAACAAAATGTTAACGAACGCATTTCAATAATGTCAACTCTGACTTTTTTTAGATGACACACACACTACCCCAAACAAATTAACAGGTTGTACCTCCCTCGCTTCTGATGAATGTTACCTTACTTCAGGAACAGTCTTACAGAAGTCAATGGGAATAAGGAAATAAGCATCTGGTCCTTGGGGAATAAACCCCACAAAATCACAAACAGTCTAAGTCTCATCAAAAATGTCATTCACCTTAAAAAGGCTATTCCACCATAGCAGCTCTTAAAGGTCACATGCTATTAGAAAACATAACCTTTTATTGTGGGTTTCTCTTCAGTACCACTGAAATATACAAGTACACTTTCTATACCATTCAAAATGCATAGGCTACCGAAGAGAGGATTGAAAACAAAGGACTATAATATGGATACTACAATGCACTGATAGGTGAACCTCAAGGGATTTGTTTAATATAAACACAAAAAAATGTGGTAGCTTACCCAACCACATCCTAGTCTCTTGAATACCCTTCATTTTCCCCACCACCACCAGGTCTACCTCACAACCGTCTCCTTTCCCCAACTCCATCTATTCCACTGAGCCCCACAAAGTTTCTTTTATCCACCCTCCCTGCCCCCACACAATTCTCTCCAATTACCCTTCCTCTTCCTCCTCTTCTCCCACAGCTACCATGCAATGTGAAGCTCAGACTCTGACTTTGGTGATACACATGTTCCTGACTTTCAGTTCTAGTGCTTCCTCTACTAGAATCAGGACCAGCTGCTCTAGTTGCCTCAACCAGATGTGCCCCAGAATGCACTTCTTTCCTGCTGACCCTAAGCAAACTCCAGAACGAATATGATTTGAGAACACCTGGCCCAGTGGACTGTTAGAACTGCGAAGCCCCCACCCTTCCTAAAGATGCATTTTAGCAAAGGGGCTTGTTGTTTTTTGAAGAAAACTGAATAGATACTTATGCAAACTTTATTAAACTAGTGAATTCTTGGGGCCAAGTGGTTTGAGATTTCGGCAGAAACTTCAGGCATATTTTGTTCCCTCCACTCCAAGGCCTGTTGCCCAGCTATAATTCAGTAATACACTGATTGTCTTCCAGCAACTGCACAGCAGGGGTCCCCAAGAATTAAAGTGAATACTCATCATGTTTCAGTGCATTGCTCCTTTTAGCAGCTGACAAACTTAGCCGCTGGTTTATATAACAGGCCAGGAAGCCCCTACAGTTAAAAGGTGTATTTCATCAGCTTTAGTAATTAGCATGCATTACCCGCAGCACCAGAACTTGTTTGTTTTTTCTCTTCAGCAAATAGATATATTTGTTAAAAGGGCAAACCTGTGTGATAGAAAAGCTAATAGACACCCAAACACCAGCTTTTAGCAATTAGGAAGATATTACTGGCATCAACAAGATTATCGTCATTTCATCCTCTGCAGCGGCTAATGGTTATTACAATGCTCTCCAGGAAAGACAGCTAATCACCAGCATTCGAGTCCAGCAGGCTCTGATGTAAATTACAAGTTGTCCACTGGTACATTCAGATGGTTTCTCTTTTGGTTCTAAACTCCCTGTTTATCTCACAATGGCCCATCATCGTTATGGGTATTGTCAGTACTGCCTCTAAGCCCCTGGTTAAGGTTGGAGCCTGCCTGGATTCATGCAACTGTGAGCGCGTGGGCACTAAGGCCTGATCTACACTGGGGAGGTGGGGAGGGAAGGAATTGATCTAAGTTACACAACTTCAGCTACGTTATTCACGTAGCTGAAGTTGACGTACTTCGATCTACTTATCGTGGTGTCTTCACTGCGGGTAAGTCGACGGCTGACGCTCTCCCGTCGACTCTGCCTGCGCCTCTCGCCCTGGTGGAATATCTGAGTTAACAGAAGAGCGCTCAGCGGTCAATTTATCGCGTTTAGACTAGACGCGATAGATCGACCACCACTGGATCGATCGCTGCCTGTCGATCCAGCGGGTAATGTAGACAAGCCATAAGAGAAGCATGACCTGCTTATCTTTGGAAGAAAAGCCCGTCTCCCCCTGGTTCCCATCAGCTACACTTCCTTGTGCAAACTGTTACTGCTCAGTATCTCCCTTCCCACAATGCCTCACTCCTAAGGCTAGCTGTTACCCTTAGCTTTCCTTTTATTATCTGCTTTGTTTGTTGGGATGGTGTTTTAAATGCTGCAAAAATTGATTGTCAGTGGCATTTTCCCAAGTAAATAGTTTAAATGGAGCTGCACAGAGATTTGTATAGTCTTAAACTTTCTTCCTGTGACTAAGAGACAGGTTTAAATTTACCTGGAAGACAGAAGCTGTGAAGCTCCCCAAAGACACATCAAGAAGTGCTAAGACTTTCTGCTCCAGGAAAATAAAACCACCACAAAACCAGAGTATTATGACTGGAGTGAGTCATCTAAAAAGGAAATGCCTGCTACCCGACATATACATTTATCTTTGTAATTATTTGGTATAATCTGTTACCAAGATTAAGATGGGTCTGGATGAGTCAGTCGTATTGTACGGTGCGCCAGTCAACTAGGTTTGGGGAAAGCTGTCCACTGGTTAGGGCATTAGCCTAGGGCTTGTGAGACCTGGGTTCAAGCCCTTTCTCTGCCA
>NW_027052709.1:987262-1004262 GCF_011386835.1 Chrysemys picta bellii
CATAATAGTTCCTGGCATGGTTAAAAGATGCTCAGGGAACATAGGAATTGCTATGCTGGATCAAACACATGGCCCACCTAATGCATAATTCTGTATATGACAGTGGGCAGCACTAGATGCTCGAGAGGAAGATGCAGGAAGCTCCCCAATAAGCAAATAATCTTCAGTGACTAAAGTAGGATTGTGTTTATAGCTAGGCAAATGCTTAAACACCTTACTAAAGCAGGGTCTAAGTAAATAAAATAAACTACTTGAAAACCTTTGGAGTTCCTTCCCATCCCAAAGGAAGGATGGTCCAGTGGTTAGGGTGTTTGCTTGGGAGACCCAGGTTTAAGTCCCTCCTGTGCCACAAACTTCCTGGATGACCTCATGCAGGTCAGTTAGTATCTGTGCCTCAGTTTCCCATATGTAAAATGGGGATGAAAGTACTTCCTCAACTCAGGGGGTGTTGTGTGAATAAATACATCAACGATTGTAAGACACTTAGATACTAATGTGATGGGAATCATGTAAGTACCCAACCTAGGAATAGGTTATTCTCTGTGTAGAGTCCAGGATACGAGAAAATGCCTCAAGTCTACCAGATCTACCTCTCCTAATTATGTTATTTTCTGTAATTATTTCTATGCTCTATCTTTTTCATGCATTTCCGCTGATCATTTAATTTAACTATGTTGTGACTACATTTCAGAGTCACTAGTTCTTTTCCTCCACCAAAAATAGTCACCACATTTATATGAAGTGTAAAGAAATAAAATGTAGGTTACCTCTTGCAAAGAGCTGAGTCCTATTTATAAGGGGTTAGGAGAAAATGAGATACAAGAACTTAGCCTGAACAGTATTACCAATAAATCTGCTGGATTTTGAGATGACTGCATTACTCACTAGTTGCAGAGCCACAGTGAGTTATGTAGCTCTTCCCAAACAAGTAACAATAAAATCTTTATAGCACCCCAACGCTTCATATATTGTGTTTATGCATTTATTTTGTTTGATATATTCCTTTTAAAAGTCTGCTTCTGATTTTTCCCTTTTCATGTATGTTAGAAACTCCAGAAACAATGATGTCATTGTTATATGCAGTGCTTAGCAGCATCTGCAAATGAGGTATAAAATCAGTTTAAGGTCTGAAATTTATATTTTGATTTGGAAGTATGGGCATTTATGTGATGGTTTATATAAGTGGTTGGAATATATGCTGTATCATAAAAACTACAAAGCAGTTCTTGGTATTGATGTTTGTCTCTGGTTGTAAAAGACTATAACCAGTAGAAATAGCCGATTGTGTTAATTCCAGTTACATGGGTTATTTATTGTTAATGACTTGATGGTAACTCCAAGATACAGAATATTTTGGAATTTTTGTTTAGCTATGATAGATTCATGAAAAGTTGTAAAGGTGGAGATGTTCCGTTAGATTCCATTACTAGTTTTTATTTGTGGTGAGCATACCATATGTTATTTTGTGATAGAATACACTAAAATATAATTTACAGAACATAAACCCAACCACAGAAGAAAATTCAGAAATACAGTTGAAAATCGAATGTTTTCTGTACTATAGCACCTTTCATGCAGAAGGATTGCAGAATGGTTAACATATTGGAAGTATAAGGAATTATTGTACACTTCTCAAATGCAAAAGAACATAAAACTAGCCATGCTGGGTCAGACCAATGGTCTATCTAGCCCAGTGTCCTGCCTTCTGACAGTGGACGGTGCCAGATGCTTCAAAGGGAATGAATAGAACAAGGCAATGAACAAGTGATTTACCCCTGTCATCCAGTCCCAGCTTCTGGCAGTCAGAGGTTTAAGGACACCCAGAGCATGGGGTTGTGTCCCTGACCATCTTGGCTAATAGCCATTGATGGATCTATCTTCCGAGAACTTATCTGATTCTTGTTTGAACCCAGTCATACTTTCGGCCTTCACAACATCCTCATGCACAAGTTCCAGAGTTTGACTGTATGTTGTGTGAAGAAGTACTTCCTTATGTTTGTTCTAAACCTGCTGCCTATTATTCATTGGGTGACCTCTGGTTCTTGTGTTATGTGTAGCGATAAATAACATATCCCTATTCACTTTCTCCACCCCATTCATGATTTTATAGACCTCTGTCATAATCCCCTTAGTTGTCTCTTTTCTAAACTGAACATTCAAAGTCTTTTTAATCTCTCCTCATATGGAAGCTGTTCCATTCCCCTAATCATTTTTGTTGCCCTTCTGTATTTTTTCCAATTCTAATACATCTTTTTTGAGATGGTGCAACCAGAACTGCATGCAGTATTCAAGGTGTGGGTGTACTATGAATTTATATAGTGGCATTATGCTATTTTCTGTCTTATTATCTATTCCTTTCCTAATAGTTCCTAACGTTTTGTTAGCTTTTTTGACTGCCGCAGTGCCACTGCACATTGAGTGGATGTTTTCAGAGAACTATCCACGATGACTCCAAGATCCCTTTTTTGAGAAGTAACAACTAATTTAGACCCCATCATTTTGTATGTATAGTTGGAATTATGGTTTCCAGTGTACATTATTTTGCATTTAACAACATTGAATTTCATCTGTCATTTTGTTGCCCAATCACTCAGTTTAGTGAGATCTCTCAGTAACTTTTTGCAGTCAGCTTTGGACTTAACTATCTTGAATAATTTTGTGTCACCTGCAAACTTTGCCACCTCACTGTTCACTTGTTTTTGCAGATCATTTATGAATACGCAGTCACCTCTGGAGTGGAAGATGTAAGATATTCTGCGTGTATGTCACTACCCTGTATGACCAAAGCTCTGGATCAACACCCTTATTTTTTTCCCCGTGCCTTGGAATCTTGCCCTGAAATGCTGATATTTCAAAGCTGAGTACAGGTATGGCCCCTCTTCCTCAGAACACTTCAACACATGCTTAAATCCATCTCTATTTATGTTAAAGTTTAAAGTCCTGCTGAAGTCAATGATAATTAAGCACATGCTTAACTACCTTGCTGAACTAGGATCCAAGAGAGGAAGTACTGTGGCTTTGTATACATAAACAACAGTGGGAGTGCTAGTGTAGACAGGCCACAGCATTTTAACCACTGTAGTCTTCTAGACCAGTGGTTCTCAACCCGGGGTATACAGAGGTCTTCCACGGGGTACATTAACTCATCTAGATATTTGCCTCGTTTTACAACAGGCTACATAAAAAGCACTAGCAAAGTCAGTACAAACTAAAAATTTTTACGGACAATGACTTGTTTATATTGCTCTATATACTATAGACAGAAACGTAAGTACAATATTTATATTCTAATAGATTTATTTTGCAATTATATGGTAATAATGAGAAAGTCAACAATTTTTCAGTAACAGTGTGCTATGACGCTTTTGTATTCTTATGTCTGATTTTGTAAGCAAGGGTAGGTCTACACTTACCCGGTAGTTCGGCGGCGAGCGATCGAACTTTCTGGGTTCAACTTATCGCGTCTTGTCTGGACGCGATAAGTCGAACCCGGAAGTGCTCGCCGTCGACTGCGGTACTCCAGCTAGACGAGAGGAGTACCGCGGAGTCGACGGGGGAGCCTGCCTGCCGCGTGTGGACCGAGGTAAGTTCGAACTAAGGTACTTCGAACTTCAGCTACATTATTCACGTAGCTGAAGTTGCGTACCTTAGTTTGAACTAGGGGATTAGTGTAGACCTGGCCTAAGTAGTTTTAAATGAGGTGAAACTTAGGATATGCAAGACAAATCAGACTCCTGAAAGTAGCCTGGAAAGATTGAGAGCCACTGATCTAGACCTGCTCTGAGCAGAGTTAGAACACCATTGGCTTGTCAGCATCATTGGTTAGTCAATACTATATTCACTGTTACTTCCTTTGGAGCTGCACCATTGATAGCAACAGTCAGAAGTGTTGAGAAAAGAAATCTAGGGGCAACACAGATTGTCACAGTGACCTAGTGAACTGCACATCTGACCCTTCCTGGTCTTTCCAAGTACACCCCCTTTAGCACTCCATCCTTGAATAATCACCTGTTTTTCCAGGTTGAATCATATGATTCTCTCATTCTCAGACCAGGCCTGGTCTGCAATCCCCTGTGTTATTATTTCAGCAGCTCTGACTTATGTCCAGACCCTGCTATTCTCTCTGTTACAATGACTGTGGTAATCAGTGGCCAAATACTTCCTTAAAGCAAAGTATTTATTTAGAACAACAGCATTTCAGAGAAAACATGTCTTAAAAAACAATACACCAGATTGTATGCATAGCTAGCTTTTCCCTAAGGTTTACCCTGCCCTGGATCTGGGAGGCCTGCTTCTTTACACTCCCTCCACAGAGTGCATTTCTCTCTCTGTCTCTCCTCTCAGAGAGCCTGTCTCCCTAGACAGCTTCTGACCAGTGACTCCCCTTCTCCCCTTAAGAAAGGCTTTTTAACTCTTTAATGTTCTTTGATCTCTAGCTTCCTAGCTTTGGTAAAATAAGGAGACATTGAAACTAACAACTTGACTGATTATCTTCCAAGTGTGCGTTGGGGAGTCCTTATCTACATCTGTTGTGTTGCTTCTCTGTTACCTCTTCCCACAGCCCCCTATTCAGTTAGATCAGGAAATTCTAATCACTCCAATATACCATAACTTCCCCTTGCTAATCAGGTCACATGGTGTCGTAAAATGGTCACATCTCAGTATTCATAATATTACATATCAGCTCCATCTCTGTCACAGATGTGTTATGAATCATGTAGAAAGTTAATCATCACATGTATTCAAGATCTTAGTTTTAAGTCTCATGCCAAAGATGGCACCCAGTGAAGCACAGAGGCTGAAATCCTCAAAGGTATTTAGGTGCCTAACTTCCATTGAAATCAATGGGCAAGGTGGGTGAGGTATTATCTTTTTTTGGACCAACTTCTGTTGGTGAGAAGGGTACCTGAAGAAGAGCTTGAAAGCTTGTCTCTCTCACCAACAGAAGTTGGTCCAATAAAAGTTATTACCTCACCCACCTTGTCTCTCTAATATCCTGGGACTGACACGCAACTACACTGCATTGAAATCAATGTGAATTAGGCACTTAAATATCTTGGCGGGCCTGGGCCAAAACCCCAAACATCAATGGGAGTTTCCCCAAGCAAGGATCATATACTAGGTTAAATCTGCAGCACATTTGGCCAGGATTGTATATTGGCTGGAGGGGAAAAAAACACACAAAACCCACCACATCCTTGGATTCTGGGAGGTTAAATCTTGCACATGGGACCATTTTTGTTTGTTACAATTTTTGTTTAAAAAGAAGAACTACATTGACGGTGTCCTCATAACTAGGACAGCATGAACAGGCTAAGCACTAGGCCAAACTGTTTTAAGTTACATGGTGTGAATCTGGAATATCTGATTATTTGTCACTCCTGATTTATGCCAGTGTAACAGAGAATAATTTGGTCCAATCCATGCAAGCACAGAGATTGTAGTTGGGATTTTCCAAAGAACCCAGTTGACTTAGGAACAAAAATTCCATTGATTTTTCAATGAGATTTGAGTTTCTGAATCACAGTTGGAAAGTCTATCCTTTTTTGTAGCTTTCCTCATATAAACCCATATTTGTGATCATTGATGTACTTAATCTGTTTTGTTTACTATAATTACATGTTATCGTTTGCCACAAACACATTTAAGCCAGCAGCATGTATATGACATAGTATAAATCAAATTGTAACAGGTACCAAAATTTTATGGTCTCAAGGCGTATGGCACGAGAGTGCATGGTCTAAGCTGATAAAGCACATGACTGGAAATTAGGTGACCTGGAACATATGCATGGGGCGCTTGCGCAGTGCTTTGAATGAGTAAGGACTAAGCATTTTATTGAGTGTTATTTCCAGCTCTGTCCCATGGGCACATCCCTCACCAAAATTAAGCCTCACAACATCCAAGAGGTATTCCATTTCACAGAGGGCAAGATGTATTTATTCCTTGTTTAATCATAAAAGTGATAAAAAGAAAAGAAAAATAACTGACAAATACAGGAAAAACTCAAAATTGTATATTGTATTCTGAATCTTGCTACGTTTGGTGTTTTTCTGCAAATTTCATGATTTTTGAATGCTTCAGGTTGGCAATACTGACATCTAGTAAATTTTACAAAACGCATTTTTTGCCCATTTTTTCTGGGTTTTGCAAAATGTTTCCCATTAAAAAAAAAAAAGTTTCCTCCCTATTGCTGCAAAAGAGACACGCAGACTGGGGGAAAGTGGCTGACTGGACATGTAGTTTCACTGTAAAATCAAAGTGCTTTCAAATGTACAAAGTGAACTGCAAGAGAAAAATGTTTTCTTCCAGTGTTTTTCAGTTTGAGATTTTAGGTGTTACTTCGTATGACGAGCTATATTATGCCATCAGATCTGACAAAAGTACAAGGTCAGTGGCAGGAGCGCTGCCAGCTTTTCTGCCTCCCTAGGCGGCGGAAGGTCCCGCCCTGAAATGCTGCCCCCCACAGAGGCAGTGGAAGGTCCCGCCACTGAAATACTGCCGCGGTTGCTGCCCCCCAAATTGTAGTGCCCTACGCAACCGCCTAGATCGCCTAATGGGTTGTGCTGGCCCTGGTCAGTGGCCCTAAACTGGGCAAGATTTTCAGACAGACATAGCGTCTTAAAATCAATAGTGTCCCCTTAAGTGTGATATGCTGTTGGTTTTCATCAGTAAGGAGATCGGGGGGTTCTCTTGACTAGGAAGAATGGTTGAGTTTAGATCAAGTGTTACCTAATTTTGACTTAAACTCAACTACTGTAATTACTCAGGATACACCAAGGAGGGTAAGCCTCTCATGAGTTATTCAGGATAAAAGACAGTGGTGGGGTCAAACAGGGCCGGCTCCAGGGTTTTGGCCGCCCCAAGCAGCCAAAACCAAAAAAAAAAAAAAAAGCCGCGATCGCGATCTAAAAAAAGCCGCGATCGCGATCTGCAGTGGCAATTCGGCGGGAGGTCCTTCACTCCCAGGCGGAGTGAGGGACCGTCCGCCGAATTGCCACCGAATACCTGGAACAGCCGCCCCTGTCCGGAACAGCCGCCCCAAGCACCTGCTTGAGAAGCTGGTGCCTGGAGCCAGCCCTGGGGTCAAACCAGGAAGAGGAGAGAACTTTTTGCAGATGACAGCAAGGAGTAATAAAATGTTCCCAAATGCAGTGGGAAAGCACTTCATCATTTCTTGCTGCTGTCTGCAAATTCTTTGTTATTTTTAAAAAAGCAATTGCATGTTTTGCTTTTCCCACCAGTGAGGGTAGGGCTTTGCTGCAGAGTTAACTCAGGTGATCGGCACGTGACCGCAAGCATCTAGGTTGGCCTAGCGTGGGTGTGAGCAGCCACACTACAGAGTTATACTCAAGTGCAGCCATATTGGTGCTGCACCCATGCATGTGAGGTGCTAGGACTTCTGGGGCCATATCCCATGGTTCTTAGCACTGCAGTAAGATGAGCCACCCTATGATTCTTTCCCAGTGAATTGTGGGGAATTTGTCCTTTAGTGGTACATAGGGGGTATTGTGGGAATGCATTGGAGGACTGTTAGCCTGCATCCCCACTGCGAAATGGGTGGGTTACTGGCCTGAGTGCAAGTAGCACTCAAACTTAAGCCTATGGCCCAGGTCAGGCCAGCTAGTTCGGGTGTAAAGCACCACCATACTCAGGTGAGAGGTTCTTGTGATGGAAGCTCAAGTGAACTCTGCAGTGAAGAAAAAGCCAAAGATGCCGGCAGAATACAATGTACATCATTGCAATCCTACTAACTTGCCCTTGAGAAAACAGCAGTCAGACAGCAAAAGGAGATGTGTGAACTATACCGCATCACCCCCTGAAATGCGCACTCCTCAGTGAGGTGTTAATTTCAAAGCTTAATTGGGATCGTTTAAATATTAGCTTTATTAAGCAGGGTATTCTAAAGATTTGTCTACCACGCAGAAGTTGCACCAAAATCAGTTAACTATTTAGCTGAGCCAGCACAAAGTCATCTGTGAACATACATTTTGGTTTAAAACTGGCTTGTTTCTGTTCCTAACACACTTTAGACAGATCAGTTGAAGAGCATCCACAGCCTTTTGCACCAGTTATTTATATTGATTTTAAATCATAATTTTAGTTAAACCGATGCAACTTTGTATTTTGACAAATCCTAAAATATCCTCAGCATCAGGAAAGGCACTTTTAAAAAAAGTTCTTCTGCCCCCCATTTTGGGAAGGAGCTGTTTGTTTACCTGTTCTTCAGAGTGGAATTTTCTACCGAGGCTGGCAGGAGACTTTTTTCTGCTTATTCATATTTGGAATTTTGTTTCTCAGTCTCTTGCTGCTACTATCTACATAACTGTATTAACACATGACAAGGGAGTGGTACTGAGTCACAAGGCCTGGCATTCAGCAGCTAGCTTTGGAATGGCCCACGTCTAAGGGCCAATTGACATAATTAACCCTGTTGTTCCCTGACCTTGCTACAGCATGGTTCCATTTGTAGTGCAGACAACCCTTGAGCCATGTCTAGAACCATGCTAAAGCCTACAAGGTTAGGCCAGCCCCATGGATAGGATGCAGCTACATTTTTAGGCTTTTGCCCTGAAACAGTTTCACAGGGCCACTAGGAAGTGCTAGGTGTGTCCTTGTTATCTTTCAAACACTGCAAGTCTAGGCAGGATTCAAACAGAGGAAAACCACCTTAGTTAATCCCCCGGGGCATCCTGCAGATACACATAAATCTATACACTTGCACAAAGTTCAGCTCACCAAAGCAGCATTTATGGGCTTCTGTGTAATGACATCATGCCGCAAAGCAGAAAAAAAAAAGATTATGGTCAGGACTCAGTCCTTTATTTCCTAGTTTTATAAGGGCCAGTCTATACTATAGTTATAATCAAGTCAGGGGACAAATAAAACATGGGTATCTCTCAACCCAGTTACAACACTGATTTGTTTTGTAGTGGATAACTGAGCTCTTGAAGCATGCAAAATCTTACAGGTTTTAACATGGTTTGGGATTGTGGTTGAAACATGTGGAGATCCTGAGGCGGTACCCCTTTTAGGGGAGGGGTTTGTTAGTCCACAGAGAGGGCAGGGGGCCAGCTGTTCTTCATCCAAGCTCATGCATTGCAACAGCTGCGAGTCCATGCTGTCTGGGCTTGATGAAAAGGACAGAGCTGTGTGTCATCAGCATATTGCTGGCATTATCACCCATTTGTACATGGAGATTAAGTAAGAGCAGTGAGAGGATTGTGCTGTGTAGGACTCCGCCCCAAGTCTTCTTAGGCACAGAGAAGCAGCTGCCTAATATGACAGAGCCATTAGAAAGGAATGAGTGAAACCATTTCCTCACAGTTCAGTAATATCTAGTTATGACATAAAGGAGGGATCAGCAGTACCTCTTAACTGGTGGTATCATAGGTGGGTGAAGAATCTAAAAACATCAGTATAGTAATTTCATTTCTGTCCAGCCTCTGGAAGGGATCACTGTAGCTAGCATCATTTCTGTGCCTCGATCTGGTCTGCAGCCATATTCAGTAGGTTCTAGAATGTCAGGAAATGTTGCTGGTGACAATTCACTACCAACTGCTTAGTAACCTTGCCTAGGAAGCGAGGTTAGAGGTGGGCGGTAGTCAAAGCTGCTGATATCGAGTGCCGTCTGTGGCAGAGAGGAATCATTCCAAGTTTTGTAGGTGACTTGCAACTGAGGAAGTTCCTTTAATTGTGTTTGGAAGATGACATAATCTTTGAGAAGGATTAATGTCCTCTTTACTTCTGAAGCATAGGTTCATAGAGTCCTTTTGCCAGCTGGTCAGATTAGAAAGGGTCTTTTTCCACTGGTGACTCCAGTCTGCTGCCTTCCTTTTCAACTGTGTTTAGAGAATGCTGGGGACCCATACAGGTGGTGAGGCTATAATGGCTATTTGGGACCAGGAGTGCTCATTGCTGTGTACAGTAGGTCTTTGTGTTTTACCCAATCAACTTCTTGGTCCTGACAGAAGAACTGGCTCAGGGCTTGTATACTAAGGTAGATGCATTCACAGGATTTTGACTTGTACATCTGACTCTCTGAAATAAAAGCTAATTAGAAAAGCACTCACCCTTGTTTGTGGCTTTTAATGGTAAGCTGAAAAGAGTGAACTGAGTGAGCAGAGGACCACTGGAGTTGCAGGTTAGAGAGCTACTCAGGAGGTTTTCTCTTTATTTACTAAAAGCTAGGAAAATATGTAATGAAATTAACCTGAAAGCAGTATAATAAACTTTGACTATATAAGCAATTGCACATTACTAGGTGTGCAGCTAAACTGGATATCAATACAGCTCAGATGCAATAAATCATGAATATGCAGTAAGTTACCTGAACTGTGCTAATATCCAGTTTAGCTGCAGTAACAATTGACTAGTGCATCCCAACTTAGGAAACCAGCAGCCTGTAACATCTCTGCCTTTGTGTCCTGATCAGAGTCCTTTCAACAATGCTCATTCTATGAGCATTTTAGCATAGAGGCTGCAGCCTTGATATTTAAGAGCAGTTTAGAATCTTGGGTTATTTCAAGAACAAATATACCCTGCTAACTTGGATTTAAGATATAGATGTTCCTATAAATGATAGAAGCCTCAGTAATAAAATCTGTGTGTTGTATCTTTAGTATGACCCCTAAAAGTACCTCATGGAAAAAGACGGAAAAAAATCTGACTGCCAGCTTCCTCTTTGTAATAAAAACTGCCTGTCTGAGAAACAGAAGATCAATCTCAGAGGCTTCCTCAAACTTCAAAAAGGTGTGCAATGTTAGTTTAGGGAGCGTGGGGGCAGCACTGTCAATAGTAGCACAGATACATTTACAACCCAGTTGACATTACGAAATTATGGGATTTTCCACACTTTGTTTTCTCATGGTGATTGTGATTGTCAGCATCTTATCACAACATTCTTTATGAAAGATGTAAAATCAAAACGTGAGAATTAAGAAAGTGACACTAGGAAAAAGGAATTTTAAGAGGATTGCAAGATCAAAATTAAATCCTGATAATTCATAATTAAATTAACCCAAGAAAGCTACCTTAAAGGAGCCTTAAGAGTTAGTTTAAAGCCACACAAGCAAGGAAATGAAGAGGAAAGGCAGGAAACGCAGGCTGACTAGCTAACTTTGATTGGAATTCAAAAGGGGATGAGAGAGAGTCCAGTGGAGTGAGTTAAGGTTGTACCATTAGATTGCTTTTCAAAGTGCACTCCAAATTTATTTGCTTTTGCGGGTTGTTTGAACCTTGCTATTATTTTAGTCTTGCTTTTTGAACTTTGCATAGTAACTGCCTAACCAGATCAGTCCAGTGGCCTATGTAAATCCAATATCATGTCTTTGAGAGTGCTGAATGGTAGTTGTTTCAAGTGAAGGTGCAAGAAACCCCACAATGAACAGTTCTGCAATCCTCCCACATAAGGGTAAATTACATCCTTGCCCCAGGTGGCTGGCTTCTAACTGAAGCATAACACTTTACAACCCTCAGACATTTTACCTGGTTTATGTAACTGTAGGCACTATCTATACTGTGCAAGTGGCTAATTCTTTTTTTGATATGTACGATGTTCTTGACATCAGTGATATGTTGTGACATGGACTTCCACCTCTTGCTTTTTTTAAAAAGTTATAGAAATAGGATAATATGTATTAGTGTCACACTACAGTTGTAGCCTGAGAGACAGAGGTTGAAGACTCATGAGAACAGTGAGGAGAGGAGAGACAGAAAGAAGTCTTGAGTGCACTGTAAATATGAGAAATAGTGGGCTTTATTTTAAAACACCATGAAATACATTCATTTGACCTATGAACTTCCCACTAACAAGTGAAAATCACCCCCTTGTAAGCCTTAGTTTGACATGTATGAAAGCATCTGTTTAGAAAACCTAAGCTGCTGAATCCTGACCTGGACTAAGTTCCTACGGGCTAGGACACACTTTAACCCTTTGGCTCCATCCTCCTTTTGGCTTCATTCCGCCAACTGCTTTCACTTCTTTGATGTTTTTGTTATAGTAAGACACTTTCCCATCTTACTCTGCTAGCACAGGAGGAAGGCAGGGACACAATCAACAGCTATTTCATATGAGCATAAACTAAGAAGCCACTATTATATATATCACATAACACTGAATAGTTTCCCACTCATTCCCCATTGAGAAACTGCTGTGCAACCTTTCTTGAAGAACTGTATTCCTAGCACTAGATGGTGCTGTATAAAAATGTAAACAGTAGCCCTTCCAAATTTCCAAACCCCAACCTGTCATGTGGTGCAAAATGGAGCCCAACAATCACCAGCAATTAGCGCTGACTTCTCCTGTTTTTAAAGAAAAACCATAGTACCCTGAAGTAAAAGGACCCAGGTTTATTTCCTCTAATGTGGACAGCTAGTGAATAATAAACTAGCTCTAGAGTTTTCACCCTTGCGACTGAGGTAATCAAGTCTCCACCATTCCCTTTGAGACTTTGATTGTACAATAAAGGGCTTTAATACAACTAAAATACTTTTTTACATTAACCCTTTAACAGGTCTGCCCCTTGAATTTCCTCATTGTAACCCTTCTGCCCGTCTGAGTTGGCAGCAACAAGGGCTGGGTTCAGTATCTAGGGGTTCCGTTTCAATAACACAATGCAAAACTGGCTCAAGCCCCCACCCAGTGACCTGGGACAATTACTTACCACCCCCCGGGTGCCTCTAAGAGGCAATACTTCCCCTCTCGCAAGCACAGAGTCTGAGTGTAGCAAAATCCTTTTAATAAAGGAGGGAAACAATGCGGCATTATGTTGGGGAAATACCACAAACAGGATTCATAACACAAACCATGAGCAAAAGACCCACCCCCAAGTAAGTTTGCAGTATCCTTTTCCCCTCAGGGTTTTAAGTCCAGCAACCCAAAAATCACCCAAAAGTCCAACAACCCAGAAGTCTCTGTCCCTGGTCAGTGCAGCCCCAGAGTTCAAAAGTTTACCTGCAGAGTTTTACCTCCCAGCCTGGGGGGGTGCACAGCAGTGTTAAGGGGCACCTTATGTGATCCAAAGCCAACTGCCCCACCTCTCCAGGGGGTTCTGCTGCAGCCTTCACCACAAGCCACTCCACCAGCCACTCCGCTCCACCAGCTATCCCATGAGCCACTCCAGCCGTTCTAAAAACTGCTCCACTCCACCAGCTGCTCCACTCTACCAGCTGCCCCAACATAGCTTCAGGCCCTCTCACAGCACTCAGTGATTTCAGCTCTTAGTGATTTTAGCTCATAGTAGGGGAGCCTCAATGCTGAGGCACCATTAGCTCAATATGAATTCAGCCCAGCAGCCTGTAACTAGACTCCTAATAGAATTAAAATTAGCTCTAATATTCCATAGTAGAGAGAGCAAGAGGTGTAATTAGCATTTCAGACCCTCAAAAGGGGCCCATACTATCAGATACAAATACCTGTCCCCAGCCTCTCTCAATTCACTAGGTTTTGGAACCCATGTCCCTTGTCTAGCAAGTGCTACTTAGTTGATGGCGAGTCCCTCTGTCATAAAAAGTTTCATTGTCCTTGATTCACATAATCAGGGTAACAACACTTCATTCTTCCTGCCCCAATAACAGAGAAACTGGGGATCCCACAGTAGCCAAAGTGACCATTTGGGCTGCTGTAGGTTCATGCTAGGTGGGATGGGTGTGCCTATGCAAACAAGATCAGCCCCTGAAGTTCTTTTCCACAACTCACCACAATTCACCACCAGACGTCAGGGTAGAGCTCATCCTGACTCTGCTTACATCATTATTGGTAGCAATTTACTCCATTACAAATAAACTTCCCTACTTAGCTTGTAAACTCTTTAGGGAAAGGACAGCCTCTTTGTTTTCACTTTGCACAGTGTCCAGCACAGTGGGGTCCTGATCAATGACTGGGGGAGGAGGAGATGTTCTAGATCCTGCTGCAATACAAGATATTAATTATTGTTCATTTTCATATCAGTCTGATCTATTACTCAGTAACAGAACAAACAAGGGACAGTAGTGCCATGCTTACTAAGTCTCTGCTCTAGCGTCTTTCCTCATTTATGTTATGGAGTACGTAGTTCTGGTCTGTATGCTAGACTTTTAAATTTGTTGTCTGTGGAGGCAGCATTTTGTGAGGGGGAGCTGATGCACATGCAGTGCTCTGTACCACAGACGTAACTCTGTTTTGTTGTTTTCCTTCATCTAAAATGAAACAACTTTTGACTAAAAGGATGTGGTTGCCCTTGTATATGGAAAAGTGTCACAGGAGTTCTGGTGACACAGATGTTTTTACAAACACGAAAGTGGAAAAGGCAGAAAAGAAATGTCCTGCTTAAAATAAGAGAAAAGGTTGAATAGTCACTTATGGAATGTGTCCATTTGAATTGAAAATATGATAAGTTTCAACTTAGGTTCATAGACTTGATCAGAATTTTCATACAAATACGATTGAAGCCAGTGATAAGAGATCAGTTTTCTTACCTGCTTGAAATGGGTATTTGTAAGACCTGTGTTTTCCAGAGGAACTAGTCAAGCAGGAAAGCTAGGACTTGTGAGAGATGCTTAAGATTCTGTTATGCACCAAACACAAACTTAGTTGAAAGGTACACTTCTCAAGAACTGAGAGGCGATACCTCTGTTTCTACCGATGACTAATACTTTCCAGTTATCTGTCATTTTAGTAACTGGCTTCAAGAAGACTTTGGAGATGTCTAGGACAAGAATCCCTGAATTGAGAGAGACTGTTTAGTGCTATTCTTACAACTAAAGTGACCCCAGAAACTACTTGTATTCAGGTCCACAAAAGCTGCAGAAATATGGGATATGGTTTTAAACAGAAGCATTCTTCTTTCCAGGTGGAATTAGGGCTCATTTAAATGGGGTATTGATTGCAGAATTTAGTATGGTGGAATAGCTATTGTGGAATCTCTTAATCCATAATGGCTATTTCAGAATAACCCCAGATGGACGCTATTCCAGAATAATTAGTGCACTTTCAAAGCAGAATAGTTATTCTGGAATAAAATCAGCTTTATTCGGAAAACAGCTATGCCAGGCTAATTCCCAGACAGACTGTCCATACAGGGCACAATTCTGGAACATCTCTTGCTATTCAGGTCAATTACCCTGTGTAGACAAGCCCTTAGTTTATCTGGGGAATAGCAGAGATGTAGAGGGGGAGCTACTTTTGAAAGAGAGCCACATTCTTGATGATGCCTGTTTTCTGTTTTTAAGCATGTGTCCGAGTTAGGGCTTTTTGCTAATGTCAAACTATTACAGAAGTTAAATGCCAACAGATTGTCAATCAGCTAGATGCTAGCGTTACTAAACATTGAAATTCAAACCAGGCAAAATTAGGACTTTTATGGAAGCAAAAGCAAAGCTTGGAAATTGTTGTGTGTTGGTGCATTTTAATTCATAGCTTTCTCTTCCCCTGCTGTTGATTTGTAATGCCTCATTGCTAGAGGTGAGAGTCATCATTTAACATGTACACCTCTACCCCAATATAATGCGACCTGATATAACATGAATTCTGATATAACACGGTAAAGCAGTGCTCCAGGGGGGCGGGGCTGCGCACTCCGGTGGATCAAAGCAGGTTTGATATAACGCGGTTTCCCCTATAACTCGATAAGATTTTTTGGCTCCCGAGGACAGCGTTATATCGAGGTAGAGGTGTATGTAAAGACTGATAAGTGAAAATATACTGATTTCTTGCAGAACATTATGAAAAGTTCCTCTCAAATAGAGACAGACGCATCAGGGCTAAATAAGTGTCATGAAAACTGGTTACTGTGAGAGTAAAATGATTTTTTTTTTAAGTTAAAGAGATGGTGCCAGATTTGGAGCTGTGCCAGTTTACACCAGCAGAGGATCTGACTCTTTGTCCTTAGTTCTCTATGGACTGAAAATGGAATTTCCAGCAGTTAAGGATTACTTACTATGGTGTATAAGAGTAGTAATACTAAAACTTACATGCAAAGGTGCTAGTTGAATTCCAAGCCATAGTGAAAGTTATTTTTGGACAAATTGGGTTTAGTGGCCAGACAGCCCGTGATATAGAAAGCGAAATTAGAAAAGGTGAACTATGTCCATACAGCTATCAAAACATGCTATAAAATGCTCCACGTCATCGATGGAAATGAGCCACTAAATCTTGGCAAAGACTACATATTGATTTTTCAGAAGAGAGTGAGCAAGTTGTGGTTGATGCTTATTCTTTGTGGCCCAAAGTAGCACACAAACTTCTGCAGACAAAACGATAAAGGGTTAGCAAAAAATTGTTTTAGATAATGATTCTCAATTTGTTTGAGGAATGTCAAATATTCCACAGGAAAAATTCAGCAAAGCATTCTAGAAACGCTTATCACCCAACAGGGCCGTCCCTAGGAGGGTGTGGGGTCTGGGACACCTCCCCTTCCCCGCTCTGGGCCCTGCCCTGCCCCACCTCTCCCCCCTGCTCTGCCCCCTTCCCGCCCCCATTCCACCCCATCCCTGCCCCACCAATTTCCGGCTTCCGCCCCCTCCCCCGAGCGACGCCAGGAGCTGGCGGAGCGGGGCAGGGCAGGGCAGGGCAGGCTGGGGCCAGGTTGCTCATTGCTGCCATCACCAGGCCCCCTGCTAACCCCTCCCTGGCCACCTTGGACCCTGCGTCCCGAAGCATGGGGCCCCCCAAAGCGCAGGGCCCGGGGCGGTTGCCCCAGTCCATCCTATGGACGGGATGGCTCTATCACCCAGTACCAGACTGGATAGCAGAGACAGTGAGCAGACAGGTTCCTTTCTGCACTAGGAAATACACCTCTACCCCAATATAATGTGACCCGATATAACACGAATTCTGATATAATACGGTAAAGCAGTGCTCCGGGGGGCGGGGGCGGGGCGGGGCTGCGCACTCTGGTGGATCAAAGCAAGTTCGATATAATGCGGTTTCACCTATAACGCGGTAAGATTTTTTGGCTCCCGAGGACAGCATTATATCAAGGTAGAGGTGTACCTGCCATTGTGAGCATTGGTGTTAGCAA
>NW_027052709.1:1004762-1052762 GCF_011386835.1 Chrysemys picta bellii
GAAATTCTAAAGAACTTTTCTTTGACACTGAAGCAATTTTGTTTTAAAGTAATAGATTTTATGCCACTAAACACAATTTTAGCTTCTGGTATTACAGACACTTATGTGCATGCTTAATTCTAAACAGAATAGTCCCACAATGGGACTGTTAATGTGATGAAAGTTATATGTCTGTTTGCAAGATCAGGGCCTTAATTTTTGATATTTTGTTTTTTTTCCTATCTGAAATTTACAAAACTGCTATAAAATACTTGATCACTACTGGCATTTAAAACCTCCTGACAGCATTTATGATTTAGATTACAATTTATAATAAACTAAAGTTTCAATAGCCCAAGTGTTTCTATAGCAAACCTTTTCAAGTTAGTTTTACAGAACCTCATTTACAGATCCTGAATGTAAATGAATGTTTTTGTAAAAAATAATCAAATGATATCACTCTACCCTGGAGCAAAGCCAGAATAAAATGAGTTTTGCTCCTGGGAATTATGAGGAACTTAGCACTGGGACACATGAAGTCAGGTTGTATCCAGCTACTGCTGTGTGTTGGCAGGAGTACTGCACAAAGCCTGCTGCTTTCCTCTTTGTACAGTAGTTTGGTGATCTTGTTAAAAGCTGTGCCTGGACGAACTGGTCATGAGTAGGGCCAGATTAACACACAGGCAAACAAGCTCATGCCTGGGGCCCAAATTTGGCCAAACTTTTTATGCTGATGTGGATTTATGCACAGATTGAAAGAACTTCACTCCCTTAAATGAGTGAGTGGCATTGTGACTTGGCACATGGGGTCACAACGCTACCCAGATCTGGCCCACTTGCCCCTCCATCATGGGGCAGCCAGGCCAAATGTGAATGACTGTCTTTGTGACCTGCTGCACGGGGTCACTCCAGGGCTGGCTCCAGGCACCAGTATTCCAAGCAGGTGCTTGGGGCGGCAATCTGCAAGGGGCGGCAGTCCGTGTGTTTTTTGCCGCCCCAAGCAGCGCACCAAATTGGCGCCGTGGATGGCGGGGGCAGTCTGTGTGCCGTTAGGGCGGCACGTGTGTTTCCGCAGTGGCGGCAATTTGGCGGCAGCTTCTATGTTCAGCTGCCCGCAGCAGCAATTCGGTGGCTTCTGTCTTCCGGCTGAAGACAGAAGCTGCCGCTGAATTGCTGCCGCCGTGGAAACGTGTGTGCCGCCCTAACGGCACACGGACTGCCCCCGCCATCCACGGCGCCAATTCGGTGCTCTGCTTGGGGCGGCAAAAACAGTAGAGCTGGCCCTGGGTCACTCAGTGGCATAGCAACCCAGTGCTCCAGCTCACACCGCTCACTCAAATGAGTGAAGTTTTTTCAGTTCACCTATAAATCCGGAAGGGTGGACAGATAGTCTTCACACCCAGCTGAGACTTACTTTGCCCTGTGGTCTGATCCAGAGGGGGTGGTGAACAAGACCCAGGCCCAAAATAATGATATGAATTATGACTTGTAAATGAAGATGAGCAAGTGGAAGTCTCAAAATATCAGGTAGGAGCTGCAGCAACGAAGTTGGCCTTTGTGGTACTGGGGCACCACAGTGTTCAGAGAGTAAAGCAAGTTTTAAGTACAGACTATAGACCTGCTCTTGCAATAATTCAAGTGGCGCTCACTGCAGGATCAAAGCCCACGTTTCCAATACAGTGGCCACCATTAAGAAATCATCATTTTCCTAACCATTACCACACAGCAGTATCTGAACACACCATAATTCCTCTCCCACCTCTCCACACCCATGTGTAGAATAGGAGATCTATGGTAACATTTGGCAACTGTTAACTTTTAATAGGATCTACTGTATATTATTAAAGTACTGAAAATCAGTACTTGTGTACAGCTACAGAAAAGCCAATTATGAAGAGAGGAAATCTGGTTTATTCCTGCAGGAGTAAAGGATACTCCACATGGTGTTTCTCCTGCTCATTTCTGACTCCCAATCAGAAATAATGCTCTTCAGTCAACGACAAAACTCCCACTGAGTTCAGTGGGAGCCGAGTCTGGCCCAAAATATACTGGCTATGCCGTGTGAGTGAGTTGGCATTGCCAGAGCAACTTTAACGTCTGGAATTTCCTGAATCACAGTACTTGATCTTACAATCCAAATCATAAGTATATTTAACTTTGTTATTTTATGGACTAGTTTTTTTATGGGAGGCAGTATAGCATCAATATAAAAGCAGTGCTTAATTTCACAAAATATAAATACAGTAGCTCTGTCTAGGGTGATCAAATGCCCCGATTTTATAGGGACAGTCCCGATATTCGGGGCTTTGTCTTATATAGGTGCCTACTACTCCTCACCCCGTCCCGATTTTTCACACTTGCTATCTGATCACCCTAGTTCTATCAGAGTGTAATAGTTTTGCCTTTGCCGTCAAAGTGAAGCCAGTACAGCTGGCTAAATTTTTGGTAGCACTGAAGATCTGGTACTGGTGGATTACTCATTTGGGACCATATTGTCCCATATGCCCTTCACACAGAGGACAAGAAGATAAGGTTTCCCTTATGGTGTTTCCCTTTATATTCTGCAAGGGGTGAGGGGAGGATTTTACCCAGCCAGAAGCAGTGCTCTACCTCTAAAATCAATAGATCCACTGTGATCTATGTAGAGGATGCAGTCCCAGCCACATGAATGGAAGGATGGTCCAGTGATTAGGGCTTTAGCCTGGAGTGTCAGAGACTCAGTTTCAGTTCCCGACTCCACTATGTGCTTCCTGTGTGACCTTGGACTCTCTGTATGGATCCTATCTGTAAAATGGGGATAATCATAATAATAATATCTTGCATCACAGGGGTGTTGTAAATATAACAATTAATGAGTGTTCAGGACTCAGATACTACACTGATGAGCACCATAGAATAGTCAATAAGAAAATTCTGTATTCACAGCAGGCTCTGAATGATGTGTGCTAAATAAGGCATGGGGTTACACATTGAACTATGTGGCTGAAACAAAATCTTGAATAGAATGCACAAGGGGACACCTTTAATACTGGCATTTCCTAGCTTGAGCCCTTAACTCAGTAACCTTAGCGTTTAAATTGCTTTAGTGTAACAAGTACCATGCAGAGGCATCATGCCTTCATACCAGATCCTGACCTGCTCTCTCCAGCCCCATCCTTGAAGGACATCTAGGAAGCCCATCATGATGACAAGCATTCTCCCAATGGCTGCTGGACCTACAGCCTCCCCCAAAGGCCTTTCCCATTGCAGGATAAAGACTCGCGGCTTTGCTAGTGTAATATACACACATTTTCAGCTTCCATTTCCTGCTCTCGGCTGTGCTGATCGAATCTGCCTTATGAAAAACAAGCTGTCGTGTTTTTGTTTTTGTACATCATCTCCAACAGCTGCCACATGGCCAGATGTTCATTATTGCTGTGTTTGGTGTGGTTGTTAAATGATTTTGAAGCAGACAGAATATAAATAGATTTTCAAAAGTGATGGAGATTGTTTGAGCCTGTAACTGCTCTCCACTAAGCACATACACAGTGCGTATTGGGCTTTCATTAGAGAGTCTTAGGGCAGAGAGAGATCCCAAGTGTCCTCTGTGCAGCACTGCCCATGAAAGAGGGGAGTGAAGGATGAAAGATCCTGGAGGAGCTTTAATTCAGAATGTTCTTGGAAGTAGGAGCCACCTTGAGCTGGATTGTGTGCCATGCCTCTTAGGAGGAGCAGCCGACGGGAGGAAAGAGAGTCCCCACTTCACTCTGGACCTGAGGGCTGGTGTGGCCCCCTGCATCAGTTTGAACAATCTCGGGCTGCTCTAGCTTATCTATATCTCTCATGAAACATCTCTCACTAGGAGTATTCACCCAATGAACATCTCTCACCCAGCAGTGTGCATTCAGCTATAGAAGAGTCATAGGAGGGGTGTGGTTTATGATGTTAGATGGATTTTGTTTCCGTAATTTCTTTAAGTGCTTTTCCCTCACTGTAGGAGCAAACACATTTTTTCACAGAATTGCAGTTCTATATAGTACCTTTCATCTTGAAGCATTTTTACAATCAAGTAAGCCTCACCACCCATATGAGGTGGGTAAACATCTGATGTAGTTTATTTATTTCCATTTTATAGATGATGAATAAGGTGAGGCTTAGAGATGTGTATGTTTTCTGATAACGTTTTTATTCTCATCTCTGCCACTGATTCTTTGTGTGCCCTTTGGCAAGCCACTGTGTTTCAGTGTACTCTTCTAAAATGGAAGACAGAACAATAACGGGTGTGATACGTGGCTAGTGTCTCTCATAGGGATAACAGATTCTGACTAACAATCCCAGGGTTAGGGGCCTAGCCTACAATTTAGGGAGACCTGAGCTCACTTCCCTTCTCCTCCACAGACTTCCTGGGCAACTTAGTCTGTGGCTTACGAAAATAGGAGTAATAGTACTTCCCTATCTCGTGGAGTGTTGTGAAAATATATTAATCTTTGTGAAGTGCTCAGATACTCTGGTTATGGGGACATAATTACCTAAGATATAAATAGACAGATAACCGTGTTTCATGATTAAAACAGGTATTGGTTTGCCATCTGATTTGCAACACAATGTGGGTCAGACTGAAATGCAACCCCTTCTCATAATGTTAAGTTTCTCTGGCTTATTCTGATTTCTGTTTTAAAGAGTGGAATTTTGAAGCAAAAATGTAGTCTATAATTTTCAGTAATTTTGTCCCTAGCCTAGCATCATGTAGCCATTTGTTATTCATTGGGATGATTGTGAATTTAGGAATTGTTTATGCAATTTTTTTTTCTGTTTTTGCCATTACAAATTTAGAAGGAATAGTTAGAGCCACCACAGGAGCATTCCATAGACCAGTATCTGAAAGGTCCCCTGCTTCTTTTCATCTATCAGCACTACACATAGAGATTCAAGCCAATAACCAGATACCAGTCTGAATACTTGGTCATCCTCTTGCCCTCCAAACACAACTATTATCCAAATATATCCAGTACAAATGGGTTTCAGCCTTCCACTGCTGCACAGCTTTACTACCAACTAAACTAATGGAGCAGATACATTGAGGCCTGGTCTACACTACGGGTTTAGGTCGACTTTAGCAGCGTTAAACCGAATTAAGCCTGGACACGTCCACACAACGAGGCCCTTTCTTTCGACTTAAAGGGCCCTTTAAACCGGTTTCTTTACACCACCTCCGACGAGGGGATTAGCGATAAAACCGGCCTTTGCGGGTCGGAATTGGGGTAGTGTGGACGGAATTCGATGTTATTGGCCTCCGGGAGCTATCCCACAGTGCTTCATTGTGACCGCTCTGGACAGCGCTCTCAACTCAGATGCACTGACCAGGTAGACAGGAAAAGACCCGCGAAGGTTTGAATTTCATTTCCTGTTTGCCCAGCGTGGAGAGCACAGGTGACCACGCAGAGCTCATCAGCACAGGTAACCGTCATGGAGTCCTCCCAGGATCGCAAAAGAGCTCCAGCATGGACCGAACGGGAGGTACGAGATCTGCTCGCCATATGGGGAGATGAAGCAGTGATAGCTGAACTCCGTAGCAGTAAAAGAAATGGAAAAGTATTAGAAAAGATCTCCAAGGCCATGAAGGACCGAGGCCATAACAGGGACACACAGCAGTGCCGCGTGAAAATTAAGGAGCTACGGCAAGCCTACCACAAAGCCAGAGAAGCAAACGGAAGGTCCGGAGCAGAGCCGCAAACTTGCCGCTACTACGCGGAGCTGCATGCGATCCTAGGGGGTGCAGCCACCACTACCCCAACCGTGTGCTATGACTCTCTCACTGGAGAAACACACAGGGAAGACGGTTCGGGGAACGAGGAAGATGACGATGGAGGTACTGTAGGTAGCTCACAGCAGCAAGGAAGCGGAGAAACCGTTTTCCCCAACAGCCAGGATATGTTTGTGACCCTGGACCTGGAACCAGTAACCCCCGAACTCACCCAAGACCCTCAGGGCACACAGGAGACCTCTGGTGAGTGTAACTTTGTAAATATTTGTAAACATTACAAAAAAAAAGCAAGCAAGTCTGTTAACGTGTATGGGGATGGAGCGGAAATCCTCCAGGGACATCTCCAGAAAGCTCTCCTGGTTGAAATGGGGTGATTTTATTAAGGGGGACATTCAGAGGCGCCCGTTCCTGCTTTTCTGACCAGAAATGTTCCCCGCTGTTAACCACGCGGTGGGGGGGAGGGGTGAAGTGATCATCCCAGAGAATCGTGTGTGTGTGTGTGGGGGGGGCTTTACTTGTGTTTGTGCCGCATGTTAACCAGGAAACCGCAGCCCCCTCCTTTTACATTGAAACCCCATTTTAAATGGACAACCCAATTCATCCTTGCTATGGGAAATGCACTGCTGTTTGCAACCTTTCCCGCATGCTAAGAAGGTTAAAATAGCCAAAACACTGTGGCCTACGATGGCTGCCTGCAAGCCGAAATATGCGACCTTGTAATGAAAGAGTGTACCCATTGTTCCCAAAAATGTGTCTTTTTTAACCACCTCTCCCTTCTCCTCCACCAGCTGCAAATGTTTCTCCTTCGCAGAGGCTCGTGAACATTAGAAAGAGAAAACGTAAGACGAGGGACGAGATGTTCACGGAGCTGCAGATGTCCTCCCACGCTGATAGAGCACAGCAGAATGCGTGGAGGCAGTCAATGTCGGAGATGAGAAAAGCCCAACATGAACGAGAGGAGAGGTGGCGGGCTGAAGACGATAGGTGGCGTCAGCTTGCAGACAGACGGCAAGAGGCAATGCTCCGTCTGCTGGAGCATCAAAGTGATATGCTCGAGCGTATGGTTGAGTTGCAGGAAAGGCAGCAGGAGCAGAGACCGCCGCTACAGCCCCTGTGTAACCAACAGCCCTCCTCCCCAAGTTCCATAGCCTCCTCACCCAGACGCCCAAGAACACGGTGGGGGGGCCTCCGTCCACCCAGTCACTCCACCCCAGATGATCGCCCAAGCATCAGAAGGCTGGGCTTCAATAAGAGTTAAAGTTTTAAAATGCAGTATGTCCTTTTCCATCCCTCCTCCCCCACCCATCCCAGCTACCTTGGCAATTATCCCCCTACCTCTGTAAGGAACTAATAAAGAATGCATGAATGTGAAAAAACAATGACTTTATTGCCTCTGCAAGCGGGAGGGGAGGGGAGGGTGGGGTGGGGTGGTTGGTTTACAGGGAAGTAGAGTGAACCGGGTCGGGGGGGGGGGGGGTTGGAGGGTTCATCAAGGAGAAACAAACAGAAGTTTCACACAGTAGCCTGGCCAGTCACAAAACTCGTTTTCAAAGCTTCTCTGATGCGCACCGCGCCCTGCTGTGCTCCTCTAACCGCCCTGGTGTCTGGCTGCGCGTAATCAGCGGCCAGGCGAGTTGCCTCAACCTCCCACCCCGCCATAAAGGTCTCCCCCTTACTCTCACAGATATTGTGGAGCGCACAGCAAGCAGCAATAACAATGGGGATATTCTTTTCGCTGAGGTCTGAGCGAGTCAGTAAACTGCGCCAGCGCGCTTTTAAACGTCCAAATGCACATTCCACCACCATTCGGCACTTGCTCAGCCTGTAGTTGAACAGGTCCTGACTCCTGTCCAGGCTGCCTGTGTACGGCTTCATGAGCCATGGCATTAAGGGGTAGGCTGGGTCCCCAAGGATCACGATAGGCATTTCAACATCCCCAATGGTCACTTTCTGGTCCGGGAAGAAAGTCCCTTCCTCCAGCTTTCGAAACAGAGCAGAGTTCCTGAAGACGCGAGCATCATGTACCTTTCCCGGCCATCCCACGTTGATGTTGGTGAAACGTCCCTTGTGATCCACCAGGGCTTGCAGCAGCATTGAAAAGTACCCCTTGCGGTTTACGTAGTCGGTGGCTTGGTGCTCCGGTGACAAGATAGGGATATGGGTTCCGTCTATGGCCCCGCCACAGTTTGGGAATCCCATTTCAGCAAAACCATCCACTATTGACTGCACGTTGCCCAGAGTCACTACCCTTGCTATCACCAGGTCTTTCATTGCCCTGGCAAATTGGATCACAGCAGCCCCCACAGTAGATTTGCCCACTCCAAATTGATTCCCGACTGACCGGTAGCTGTCTGGCGTTGCAAGCTTCCACAGGGCTATCGCCACACGCTTCTCAACTGTGAGGGCTGCTCTCATCTTGGTATTCTGGCGTTTCAGGGCAGGGGAAAGCAAGTCACAAAGTTCATGAAAGTGCCCTTACGCATGCGAAAGTTTCGCAGCCACTGGGAATCGTCCCATACCTGCAGCACGATGCGGTCCCACCAGTCTGTGCTTGTTTCCCGGGCCCAGAATCGGCGTTCCACGGTATCAACCTGCCCCAGTAACACCATGATTTCCACATTGCTGGGGCCTGTGCCTTGTGAGAGGTCTATGGCCATGTCAATTTCTCATCACTCTCGTCGCCGCGCTGCAATCGCCTCCTCGCCTGGTCCGGGTTTCGCCTTGGCATGTTCTGGCTCTGCATATACTCCAGGACAATGCGCGTGGTGTTCATAGTGCTCATAATTGCCGCGGTGATCTGAGCGGGCTCCATGATCCCAGTGCTAGCTATGGCGCCTGGTCAGAAAAAAGGCGCGAAAGTAGTATCTGATGGACCAGGAGAAGGAGGGCGGGAGGGAGGGAGGGAGGGCCGAGTGACGACATGGCGTACAGGTACAGGAACAGGGAGAAACACAAACAACTGTCACACAGAATGGTGCCCCCAAAGATTAAACTGGAAACCCTGGGCTTAGCAGGCCGTTGATTTCACGGAGGAAGGGGAAGCAAATGAACACAGAACAAATCTATTTTTTACATCTTAAGGTGGCAGCCGACGCTGCAGCATGAGTGACAGCCATACCAATACGACGATGATGGTTACCAATCATAAAATACCATCATCTGCCAAAAGGCAAGGGGCTGCTGCTGTGTAGCAATGCAGCCCCACGTCTGCCAGCCCCACGTCCGCCAGCACCCAGCATCGCCCTCGGCCTCTTCTGGGTGCTTAGCAGACAATACTGGGCAATTGGCAGAAAATAGTATATTATGACTGGTAACCGTCATCATCAAAACAGTAGCATGTCTGCCCAGGTGGCCATGATTGACAGCCATACCAGTATGACGACGATGGGTACCAGTCATAATATACCATCGCCTGGAAGGGGCTGGTGCAATGCAGCACTACGGCTGCCAGCCCCACGGCTATCACTCATGCTACACTGTCTACCGCCAAAAGGCAGTTAGCAGCTGCTGCTGTGTAGCAATGCAGTCCCACGTCTGCCGGCACCCAGAGGACATATGGTGACGGTGAGCTCAGCTGAGCTGAGCGGGCTCCATGCTTGCCGTGGTATGTTGTCTGCACAGGTAACCCAGGTAAATAGGCGCGAATCTATTGTCTGCCGTTGCTGTGACGAGGGGGGAGGGGCCTGACGACATGTACCCAGAACCGCCCACGACACTGTTTTGCATCATCCGGGCATTGGGATCTCAACCCAGAATTCAAAGAAAAGGCGCGAACCGCTTCTCGGCTCGAGCTGTGGCGCAAACGTAGTATCTGACGGCCTAGGGGAAGGAGGGAGGGGGGCCGAGTGACGACATGGCGTACAGGCACAGGGAATTAAAATAAAGAACGGTGGCTGTGCATCAGGGAGAGACACAAACAACTGTCACAGACTGGTCCCCCCCAAAGATTAAACTGAAAACCCTGGGTTTAGCAGGCCGTTGATTTGACGGAGGGAGGGGGAAGCAAATGAATACAGAGAAAATCTATTTTTTTACATCTTAAGACGACGGTGCAGCGTGACTGATAGCCCTCGGCATCTTTCTGGGTGCTTGGCAGCAAATACGGGGGCGGTGTATGACGATGGTCTTCAGGCCTATTGCACAATCGGCTGCTCGGGGAAGACTCTGCTAACGTGCGATGACCCGACTTGTAATAGACCGGCTAACAGTCATAATACACCATTTACTGCCAAAAGGCAAGCCCCACTGCTGCCAGCACCCAGATCGCCGATGAAGGCTACCAGTCTACTGCACCGTCTACCGCCAAAAGGCAGTTAGCAGCTGCTGCTGTGTAGCAATGCAGTCCCACGTCTGCCGGCACCAAGAGGACATATGGTGACGGTGAGCTCAGCTGTGCTGAGCGGGCTCCATGTTGTCTGCACAGGTAACCCAGGTAACCCAGATAAAAAGGCGCGAATCTATTGTCTGCCGTTGCTGTGACGGGGGAGGGAGGGGCCTGACGACATGTACCCAGAACCGCCCGCGACACTGTTTTGCATCATCCGGGCATTGGGATCTCAACCCAGAATTCCAAGGGGTGGCGGAGACTGCGGGAACTGTGGGATAGCTGTGGGATAGCTACCCATAGTGCAATGCTCCGGAAGTCGACGCTAGCCTCGTACTGTGGACGCGGTCTGCCGACTAGAGCACCTAGAGCATTTTATGTGTGGACATACACAATCGGCTGTATACAACCGATTTCAATAAAACCGGCTTCTATAAATTCGAACTAATTTCGTAGTGTAGACATACCCTGAGAGCTGAAAGTGAGAATGAATGGGAGTGCAGTTTCCCTTGTTTAAATGGGAGAACTCTTGCTGTAGGGCCAGACTGAGTTACCCTTATGTATATGGAGTAATACTCTACTCAGAAGCAGCCACATTGACTTAATGTTCATGGTGTAGAGGTATATGTAAGGGTATCTTGGTCTGGCCCATAATTTCAGTCCAAGAGCATACCCAGAGCAGACTAGTCATCGTCAATAGCATCGTTCTATTTATATGACTTTGGAGCAATGATGCTGCATGAGTGGGGTGTGTGAAGGAGGGCATTTTCCCTCCATAGTTCATGTTGTAACCAAGTTTCAGAGTAGCAGCCGTGTTAGTCTGTATCTGCAAAAAGAACAAGAGTACTTGTGGCACCTTAGAGACTAACAAATTTATTTGAGCATAAGCTTTCGTGGGCTTATGCTCAGATAAATTTGTTAGTCTCTAAGGTGCCACAAGTACTCCTGTTCTTTTTGTTGTAACCAAGGTTCATTCATCAGCTCAGTTCTCACACACCCATTCATTTTAGAACAGAAAAGATTCAGTTTTGTGGTTACTCATAGAGTGAAGAAGAATTATTCTCCTCGATTTACAAATAATTTCATTGCAATGGTTCTCGTCAGGTATTCTGCCTTTCTCACATCAGGATGCAGCTGTGGTTCAGTGGTCCTACCTTGGTCTTGAGTAATTTGATGTAGCTTAGCTCTCTACCCTAAGCATAGTGTCCTCCCCTTCTCGGGGGTGATGAGCAATGAAACAGAACAGTCCTTTGCTCTCCTTGGGCCACCAGCCTCTCTGGGGCTACCTGGATCTCAGACTCCTAAAGAAGGGGGTGAGTACATGCCTGGACTTCAGGCTCACAGCACTTCTCTCATCTCAAGCCAGACAGTCTCTCTCTTGCTTTCACTATAGCTCTTACATCTTCATCCCACATTGCAGGGCTCACAGTATTAACTTACTGCAACATAGCCCTGCCAGGGTCCCCTCCTCTTCCTTAGCACTTTACAGTCTTCTTCCAGAGCCACTCCAGATCTAGCCCCTCCTTCCTCTGCAGAGGGACTCAAAGCACGCCCCACTTCTCCCTGCTGAGATAAGACTGAGGCCTTTCTGGCACTCCTCAGCATGCCCTGCAGCAGCCTGTAATTCCCAGGGTCCCTCTGGGAATGACACCTCCCAGAATTCCCTTGTTCCAAAGTAAACGCAGAATGGGGCCACGGGGCCTGGAATTGCCTTTTTTAAAAGACCAGCCTCCAATATACTTCCAAAGTTGCAACTAGTTGAAATTCGACCCTTTGTAGTTTTGAGGAAATATTCTCCTGTTTTTTATTCCCCTCTCCCTCCCTCCTGCAATGCAGCAAGCCATGGAGTCAAGGGATTCCAGAGCTGATTTTCAGCTCTTATCTCAAGACTTCATACTGGTTAGGCTGGGAAGTGGAAACTTTCATGGTACTTGTTCTTTGTAATGCAAAAATAACGAGATTAAAAAGAGTTGGGTTTTATTTTCCTTCCAGTTTGAAGCTTTACAGCTTTTCTCTAAAACCAGGAAGCTAGAAGCTTTCAGCCTTTTTTTTTCCTAAAAAAAGATTCCCATGTGTTCACCTGATTCCAGAAGCTGGGGCTTTAAGAAAAACAGGTGAGACTCACAATAAAATTGGGAGATTTTGCAACAGTGATAAATGTTTTCATCTTAATTTTTGATCCCTTATCCATAAATATGCAGCTTTTCAACTTCTTGAAGTTATAGCAATGCTTACAGTTTTTTGATGTATGTAAAATACTATAACTGGTAATTAGGATACATTCCTATCAAAAACATATTGCTTGTGCCCATTTAAAGATTGCAGACACTATACTGACAGAGTGTGGGATGAGGTCAATTTGCCTTTTTGCTTTTCACAAGGCCCTAATCCTGCAAAGATTTGCACAAGCTTAACGTCATGTCTGATCTGCCCCATTGATTTCAATGGGACTACTTGTGTCTGAAGTTAAGTTGTTTTTAGAACTGGGGCTCTAAAACACCACCTATGACCATATGTATGTCTCTTCTGGCAGTATGTAACAAATGCAGTTTTTGTAATCAACCTTCTAGTAGAGTATAATTGTGATAAGAGCAGTATATTCAGTTTTACACTTAATAAGGGAAAGAAAATTCAGTGGTAAGCAAGATGCTTATTAGTAGGAATTTGGGTGTATGCCTTTGGTATGAGCTAAGGAAGGAGGGTAATACGGGCAAGGCGGTTCCTTGTTCTTTTCTATTGCCACTGTATGATCTGCCTCATTCAAATGTGAGAATTAATGGCAACCTGGTTACATAGATATAATGGCCTAATCATTAATTTCTTTGGTAGTTACTCTAATATTATTAATTATAATGCACTCATTTGTTATTAATGTGGGTGTGATGACAGTTTCTATAAAAATTCCACTTAATTCATGTTAATTGGCTCATTATTTAAAGAGTTACTTGCAATATTAGTGGCTGCTACAGTCACCACTCTAATTCTGGGATGGTGTTTCATAGCATCAGGCAAAGGCTCTCTGCAAGCTATAGCCTCATAACCTGGATCCTCCTACAGTAAATCAGTTTAAGGTGGTCACCACAGTATGAGAGTAATGGCGTGTGTTCCTTTCAGGGAAGCTAACCACCCTCAGTCCTTCCCCACCTGCTTTAGTTTTTAATTGTGTTTGTGAGCTGCTGATGGCTCATTTCAAGTGCGGTCCATGTCAGTTTTCCATAAGCTTTTGCTGTTTGTGGCCTATCCCGAGTTTGTGTCTGGTTTGTTGAAAGAAGCCATGCAAACGGAGTTATGCTGGGCTCAATCCTGCAAGGTGCTTTGCACTCTGGTCCTGAACTAGCATATGCTCTAAAACTCTAAAGCATATGCTTAACTCTAAGTATGCAAGTGGTCCCATTGAAGTCAGTGGATGGATATATGCTCTAGTCCCTTGCTGGATTGAGGCTAGAGTACTCAGCACCTGGTAGCACTGAGCTTTTCTGGGGTCAGTTTTTTAAGTACTCAGCATCCACAACTATGCAAAGTTTTCAAGAGTGATCAGAACTCAGCAGCTCCTCTTGTCACACTTATGCCCAGATTTTCAAGAGAACTCAGCACCCAATGTAATGACTCCTTTTGAAAATCTGGCCACTTATTTTGGACTGGGAGCTGAGATCATCTGAAAATCTGGCTGTCCAATTACTGCAGATTGAGCGATAGTGGCCACACTGAAATAACATTTGAGCTGCTATGTCCACACTGCTGCTGCACTCCATCATGCCTGGCACTAAGACTTCTGGGGCCATATCTCATGGTTCTTTGCATGAATTCTTTCCCAGTCAATTGTGGGAGAACTTGCCTGTCCTTTCTGAGCACAGGGGGACAAGGCAAGGCATTGGAGGACTTGAGTGGAGCTAGCCTGCGTCTACACTATTGGGGGTGCATTAGCAACTAACTAATTGCACTAACTCAAGGATTCATCTATACTCCCTTGATAGGCCAGCCAACTAGACTTAAAAGCATCACCACACTCAAGTTAGGAGTTTGTGTGTGGACAGGACTTTAGTTAGGGGTGACACTATAGTAGGGATGCCAACTTTTTGATTGCAGAAAACCGAACACCCTTGTCCCACCCCTGCCCCATCCCTTCTCCAACACCCTGCGCTCTGTGCACTCCATCCCCCTCCCTCCGTCACTTGCTCTCCCCCACCCTTACTCACTTGCTCATTTTCACTGGGCTGGGGCAGGGGGTTGGGGTGTGGGATGGGGTGAGGGCTCTGACTGGGGGTGCGGGATCTGGAGTGGGGCTGGAGATGAGGGGTTTTGGGTGCAGGAGGGGGCTCTGGGCTGTGGGTTGGGGTCGAGGGGTTTGAAGTATGGGAGGGGGTGAGGGCTCTGGCTGGGGGTGAGGGCTCCGGGATGGGGCCAGAAATTAGGGTCTCAGGGTGCGGGAGGAGTCTCTGGGCTGGGACAGGGGGTTGAGGTGCAGGGGGGTGAGGACTCTGGCTGGGGGTGTGGGCTCTGGGATGGGACCAGGGATGAGGGGTTTGGAGGGGGCTCCGGGCTGGGGCTGAGGGGTTCAGAGTGCAGGAGGGGGCTCAGGACTGGGGCACAGGGGTGGAGTGCGGGTGGGGGCATGGGATGCAGGGTCCAGGAGGGAGTTTGTGGGTAAGAGGGGGTTCTGAGCTGGGGCAAGGGGTTGGGGCACAGGAGGGGGTGTGAGATGTGGGCTCCAAGAGTGAGTTTGGGGGTGGGAGGGGGATCAGGGCTGGGGCAGGGGGTTGGGATGCAGGAGGAGGTTCAGGGTGTGGGCTACGGGGGGCGTTTACCTCAGGCATCTCCCGGAAATGGCCGGCATGTCCCTCCGGCTCCTAGGCATAGGGGCAGCCAGGGCCAGGGGGCTCTACATGCTGCCCTCGTCTGTAGGTGCCACCCCAACAGCTCCCATTGGCCACGGTTCCTGGCCAATGGGAGCTGCGGAGCCGGTGCTCGGGGTGGCACCTGTGCCACGGGCAGGGGCAGCGCGCAGAGCCCCCCGGCCACCCCTGCACCTAGGTGCTGGAGGGATAGAGCCAGCCGCTGCAGCCAACCAGACTTTGCTGACCGGAACTGCCAGGGTCCCTTTTTAACTGGACATTCCAGTCGAAAACCGGACGCTTGGCAACTCTACGCTAGAGTTATAACTCAAGTTAACGCTGCAGTAAAGACAAGCCTCTAGTGACCAATGTTTTCTACATCATTTGCCTCTTGCATTTTGCACAATATATCTCAAAGAAGTCTAAGAAGGTATGTGGAATACAGGCAGAGGGACTGCCCTCCCCTTTTGAACAGCTAAGAGGTGCAAGGAGCTAGAGGTGAGCCTGTTAACTCAGCTAGCAGCAGGCATGATGCACACGTCAGGAACAGCTCCTCTGTACATGTTTTGAAACTTACTGGCTAGAACTGAGACTTTGATTTTGTTGTTGTTGACATGTTTTGTTTGTTATTTTACTTTTTGACTTTCTGCGTGCATGCAAGGCAAGGAAGTAAGTATGTGCACACAGGGGTTCTGGAATAATGTGTATAGTGGGGATGCTGAGAGACATTGAACCAAACTATAAACCCTGTATATGATGGAAACCACTTCAAGCCAAGGGGTGTGGCACCTATAGGTACGCACATTTTTATGGCAGACGGTTCTTGTATGCAGTGATTTCCTATTGGTTCCCTTTACAATGCTTACCTTTCTCATTTTTCCTTTATAGTCAATTGCAATTTAAAATTGAAGTACAGTGGAACTGACAAAGCGGGATTTAACTATTAAATCATTAAGTCTGTTTTGGAATATTGGTATGTGACCACTGTAGTTTGGACTTGCCCAGGGGCAGCCTGTTATGCTGCATTCCAAATGGCTGCCCTGCTTGGGAAAGTCTGACACTGCATTGAAGGACCATCACTGAGAGCCATCAAGGCTGCAATCTGGGATTATCAGTGTTGACTCTCAGCTATTGGCTCACCCCCATGGTACAAGGGGCCTGTAAATGGGGGGCAAGGATGATTGGTGGATATAGAACTTCAGCTGAAGCACAGAGATGGAGGCCCTCTTTAAGAGTGTAGTGCTGCCCTGTGCTGGAGGCTAAATGTCACATGGAAGGAGGACTTGCAGGAAGAACTTGCCTGAAATGCATCTCTCAGAGGTTTTGGTATTTTCAGAGAACTGAATGCTTTGAAAGCAAAGCCATGTGGTTAAGAAATTTCTCTGCTAAGCCTGTGTCTCTGAAGGAGTTAAACTGGAAACACAGAGTGCCTCAGCCTAGATGGAACAATGAGGGAATGTGTTTAAGCAAGTGGGGGCCTTTGGTGGTCTCAGACACTGGTTTCAGGTTCCCATGTCCCAGGGAAGGGTATCAGACCTAGGCGTGTGCCCTTGGATCCCGGAGCTAGAAAGAGTGACAAGACTCTTCCCAGACCCAGTTGGCTTGGAAACTTGTGGACCCAGCTACTGAGTCCACTCATAACAGCCTAGTGACTGTATGGTGGATGTCTGGGCCGGTTTGCAACAGTAACCTCTTAAAAATTGTTACAGTGTAACAGGCCAGCTTCCAGAACAGAACCATTGTCATTTAGGGCTTGATCTAAAAACCAGTGAAGTCAATGGATGTCTCTCAATTGACTTCCGGGGGCTGTGGGTCAGGCCCTAGTCTTCTGTTTCAAACGTCTGGGCGGTGCAAATAAGGTTGCTAGCTTTGTTTGTCGGAAACAGGGGTAGGGTGTGGGGTTAAGAGCTGTCAAAATGTGGAACTTGTCAATCTGGGAAGGCAGCGGGTGGGGAGGGACTGATGGAAGAAACAGTAAGGGTATGTGTGCCTGTCAAGCTGGGCATGTTATTCCCAGCTTGAGGAGACAGTGCGCCTGCGTGACTAGAGCGCATGCCGCTACAACACTAGAGTGTAGCTATGGGGGTGCTGAGTGTGTCCCCGTCATAGGCCAGGTAAAAACTTGCTGTGGCCAGACCCTCCTGCCACTAGTGCCGCCACAGCTACACACTATTTCTAGAGCACTAGTGCGGGTATGTCTCCATGAGCTGGGAATCACACCCCAGCTTGAAGTGTAGACTCACTCAGTGACAACAGCGCTAAACAGGTACTTCCATGGCAAATAGGAGAGTTAAATGACAAATGACTGGCAACAGGCATAGGTCAAAGGTCAGAACCACTCTTGTTTGATGAGCCATCCAAAATGGTACTGACTGTTGCACTGACAGAAGCAACGCAAGCCCACCCAGCCTCTCGCAATGAAACAACTGGAGCTGCAGAGAGAGGGAGCAGGTGACAATTCTACTTTTGTGGCCTTTATTGAAGGACATGTTTTGAAAACCAGATACAGTGTTGCCAATCCCAGGCATTCAGAAATCGTGAGTCAGTCCCTCCAGAGCAAGAGACTTATAAAAAGTTATCCAATTTTTGGATTCTTTGCCTTCTGGTTTGAGGCTTTAGGCTACGCTCCAGTCACATTTTCTAGCTGTTCTCCATAGCCACAAGGGTTAGAAACTTAAAAATGAAAATAGCAATTCTCACCTGGTCACTTGACTCTAGGTGCTGAAGTTTTATGAGACTCAAATATCACAAAGCTTGTGATTATGTTGCAAGATTTGGCAACACTGAAAGTTACTGAAGCGTTGAATACCTTGACCTCCATCATAGATGACGCTATTCATGTTTCATTAATTGGCTGTCCTAGTTTGGGGAGAGGGTTATTTGCATTTAATTTTTAAACAAGGGAAAAGAGATTTAACAGGTGCTGAAGTGAGTGGGCATTGACCCCTCTCATATGATGGAGCATAACCTTTTGTAACCCTGATCTAAGCTATGTGACTCGCTGGGGGGCATGGAAACAGAAATCAACCTCTAAACAGCATTCATGTCACACCCTTGCTGCAATGATTCCTGCGGGCACCTTCGAGGAAAAGGATTCCTAGTTAAGGATGTTTGTATTTTCTATGAAAATTTCTTTCACAAAGATTTCCAATTGCATGGACGCTCCTTCCTAGAGTTTTAGTGATCTGCTTGTTACGGATTTCACATTTCTTCCACTGTGAGAGTTGTGCCCTGAAAACAGAGTTAATAAAGGTATAACTCTAATATCCTCTGACTGCATCATATGCAAACAATAGTTTCACAGAATGTCTCCAGTGTTATAGATGGAACAGCCAGTACTGACCCTCAGCAACTACGAACTGGCATAGCCCTAATGACTGCAACATACTGACATGGCTGAGGATCTGGCCTACATCTCGTTGTGAAGTGACTACTGGCGTGATACAGAGTTAGGTTGAATAATATGGACCTGTGCTGACTGTACACACTATTGAGGTGCCTGTGACAGATTTCAAAAGCCAAAAACATTAGTCCAGTTCCCTCAGTTGGTTTGTGCTGATGGCAGCAAAGACTTATAGCTTGGAACAGCCTTGCTCAGTAGAGCTGAGTTGCAACCTAGTTGCAAATATGTCATCCTTGAGGCCCATTGCAAAGAAGTTGCAAGACTCCAACAGTGCCTTCAGGGCCTGGGCTCTGCCATCCTTACTCATGCTGAATAGCTCCATGCTCTTGTAGAAAGGCAGGGGTGGCAAAATCAAGCCATGGGTCTTTGGCATTTGTCAGGGCTCGATTGTGACTGGTAGGCAGTAAAGAGTAAGGAGTGATGTGGAACTGCACCCAGGCAGCAGTAGAGCCATTCAGAACGTCTCCTGGTGAGCACACAGAGTGCACCTGCAACTACTCCACTTTCCAGGGGGCAGCTTACTCACCGTGCCTGAGTCAGCTGTGGTGTGAGGAGCTATGACCTGTCTTCTCCCAGCTCTGTTTGCAGGGCTGTGCACTTGTAGGGGAATAGAAATGGAGCAACCTCTATGCTGCTTTGAGTGGCGGTGGGACTGCTGTTCTGCCTGCTGCTGCTTACCCTGGCTCTGCACTGGGAGAAAGGTCCTTGTGCTTTCCCTGCACACCTGTTTAAGGGCCAAGCAGAATCTCACCCTAAGTCAGTGGTTCTCAAACTTTTGTACTGGTGATCCCTCTCACATAGCAAGCCTCTGAGTGTGACCTCTCTTATAAATTAAAAACACTTGTTTATATATTTAACACCATTATAAATGCTGGAGGCAAAGCGGGGTTTGGAGTGAAGGCTGACAGTTCATGATTCCTCATGTAATAACCTTGTGACCCCCTGAGGGGTCCCGACCCCCAGTTTGAGAACCCCTGCCCTAAGTGGTGAGTGAAAGAGGAGGATTTCAAGGTAGGGGAAGGGGCTGCAGAAAAAGTTAGTCAAAAATAAGACTACTAAGATCAGGCAACAAGTTCCAGAAGCTCAAGGGTGTTTTCTTCATAGACTGGAGCTGCTCTCATTTTCCATCTGTGAGTGAATGAGATTCAAAATGTTAGTGGAATATTTACTAATAATCATAAATAATTAACAGAGTAACATATGCTTGGCAAGGCCATTTTTAATAAGGAATCCATTAGTATCTAAGTTAATGTTGTCCATGGCATGCTCAATCCCCACATGAGTTTTTGCTGTTTGTTTCAGATGTTTCCAGTACCTGTGAGTCAAGCTATTGCCCTGAAGAGGGAATAGTGTATTAAGAAAGCAACATTAATTAAGTGAAGGCAACTAGATAAAGGGAAAAATGGAGGGAAAATGAGAGAAACTAATGAATTGATAAAGCAAATCTGGGAGGATTAAGGGTCCCAACCCTCAGCTGGTGAAATCAGTGTCTGATTTTAGTGTTGATTTACGTCAGCTGGAGATCTAAAAAAGACTTGTCAGAGCACCTCCCCTTCCCCCCGCAAAAGGGAATTCCAGTTTTCATAAAAAAAAAGTCCCAGAAATGATACATTTACAGATGCTTAATAACAGCATATAACCGTAACCAGGAAGGTAAGCAGCCTTCTCCACATGGGAACGCTCTGCGCTGGTGAGGGGGCAGAGGACATAGTTTGCACTGAGGGGCAGGAGCAGTAAAGGCAATGTCAGCCTCACTTACTTTGGGCATCAGCCACCACTGTTTCAAAGAGATGCAATTATTGATGATGGCTTGAATACATGCATGGATGCAGTGCGTGGTGGCCTAGCAACAATGGGGAAATTCTATCCCTCTGCCTTGTGTGCCGGGCAGATTCCAGCAAGTTTGAAGAGGGCTCCCTTTTGCTGGGTTGGGTTCCCATCCTATATCAGTTGGACAGTAGCAAAGTTAACAATGCAGTTTGATACCATTATGTTCTAAGTGGATCTAAACCAGAATACTCACACTGCTTTGCATAATGCTGTATTTTGGTATATCATCTATAAGGGATTGTTATCTCAAGGTTTTGAACATGGGCTGTCTTTCCTTGCTGATCATCTAAGAAAAGGCAAGGTTGTTGCAACTAATGATATACCCTGTACCCCTGTTTAAGGGCCAAGTCAAATTTGGTTTGAAATTTAGATAGCTTTTGCAAAAATCCTTCTAGTCTAAAAAAAAAAATCAAAGGCCAATAGTTTCCTCACACTAGTTTAAAATTCAAACAATTCTATTTTAATAAATAAACATTCCTCTACCATGTTTGCAAGGCAAACATTAGTAGCATCCTGTTAAGCTAGGAGAAACAAAGTGACACTGACTAGTCTGTTTATATTGTGTATTTCACAAAGCTTGGAAAATGAACACTTGGCTTGTGAGCAGTTTGGGGCAGGGCTGTCACTTACTATGGTGGCACAGTGACTTGCTAATTAGTGCCCCTATATGGCATGTGTTTCTGAAACATACACTAACATTCCTTCGTTATGCAGGGGATCAGACTATATGATCACAATGGTCCCCACCCCGCTTTAAAATCTACGGAAAAAAAACTAGGCCAAACCTTTGTCCAAACCCTAAACTGATCCCAGACTTTACATCTAAAAAAGTTTGCCTAGTCTATTCATTCTGCCCTTTATAGCTTGCAGCTTTTGGTTCTCCTGCTAGTACCTTTCCATTATGAATCTGCAGATAGTAGTGATGTCTTGTAACGACTCTTTCCATCTGTGGCTGGGCTGGGGAGGGTATTGAGACCTTTTCTGCTACTGCTGATCTTCTGCTGGCCTGCTAAAAATATATGTTTTGTGTAGTTCCTTATCAAATTTATAATGTCTGTATCTTTGGCATTGTACATTAGATTCTGGGTGATGCATTCATTGGTGATTTGTTTTTTTAAAGGTAAATTGCCCATTGACGTCTGTCTTCCCAATGCCAGGTAGTTTTCCAGCAATGCTTTCAGAGCCTTATTGACTAGATTTGGAATGAGTTTTGCCTCAGCTCATCAGCCTCATATGTCTCTGTAGATTGGTTTTACAATGTGGAATGAACATGGACTTTTCAGAGTTACTCCTGTGCTAGCATTACATCATCTCCTTTATCTAGCTACTCCCTATGATGATCCTTAGACTCTAGGGGCCAGCTCAAAAAGCACAGTGGCTTCCAGTTAGTTTCTAGGTGAAGATTTTACATCAAACACAATTACTTAGAGTCCAAATTGGTTTGGGACCTGGCTACTTTAGAGACAGTTTCTCTTCCCTTCAGATGCTACAGCAGTTGCAATCAGTTTGGGTGTTTGAGCTGTCAGCCACTTGTGTTAATTGGGAGGGAGTTGGTGACAGAGTAGGTGGAAGTTCCTCAACTCTCAAACTCTCTTCACCTTTAGTCCATCCAGATTTACGAGTCTTCGGAGCACACCCAGCAAAGCCTGTTTTTTCTCTCCGACTGTTTCTGATGGTCGTAGGTGTTGTAGTTATTTGTGTTATGATGCTGACTTGGCTAAAATTGTGGCCCAATGTACTGATCCTGGTACAACACAGAGGCTGTCCTGTCCCAAAGAGCTTACAATCAAAATAATACTCCTGAGGGAATTCTGCGCCAAAAAATTAAATATTCTGCGCACAATATTTTAAAATTCTGCATATTTTATTTGTCAAAATAACACAGGTTAATCACACAATTTTAAATTATTTGCTGACAAGTATTTTGAAATAAATTACCAAAATAATTGAAAATGGTGTGATTATATTGTTGTTGTGTTTCTGGTTTATTTTGACAATTAAAAGATGCAGAACTTTGAAGAATTTTAATTTTTAAAAATTTTTGGTGCAAAATTCCCTCAAGAGTACCAATGTTCTGTGTGTGGGTGCGGGCAGGTTGGTGTGAGGTCTGGGTGCAGGTGGAGTGGGATTCTGCAGGGGAGTCCAGGTGAAGGTGATTAGGGCTCAGAGGGTGTGGGAGGGGGGGTTCTGGGGGCATGGGTGGAGGGAGGGGTCACTGTACAGGGAGCTGCTCCCCCTGTCTGCCCAACCCCCATGCATCCAGACCTTCCTTGCACCCAACCCCCCTCACAATGCTAACCCCGCCCCCGTAGTGCAGAGCTTCCTGCAGCCAGGGATAGTTTCTGGGACTTGATATGCCCCAGCCCCAGCTGCTCTGTGCAGGGAAGGGGGAGGGAGAACTCCATCTCCATCCTTCTTTCCCCCACTCCTCCCCCGACCCAGCTGAGACTAACGTGCCTGGTTGGCCAGGGCATCCACAGACCCCCCTCCCCCAGTAATTTGCCTCTCCCCCTGGCAGTCCAAACAGATGTGTCTGAACTGCCCAGCTGCCGGGAAGGGGTGAGTGAGCATTCCTGCAGCATCTCTCTCCCCCCTCCCCCCCCAAGACCATTTTCTGCAAGGAAGCAAAGGGAATCTGTGGGGGGAGGGGCATTTTTCTGCTGTGCTGCAGTTGCGCAGAATTTCTCCAGGAGTAAAATAGACAAGACAAAGAGTGGGAGGGGAAACGGAGGTAAAGAGACGCGAAGCGACTTGCCCAAGGTCCATGGCAGAGTCTGGAGTGGAACCCTGGTCTCCCGATTGTCCACTGCCTTAGCCACTAGACCATGCTGCCTACCCACCTGTAACTGGAGCATGAATGGGCTGAGAATGGGTGAAATTGATAGTGGTTTCGGAATTTAGTGGATTTTGATCCGTTTACATTTTATATATTTAAAAAGAAAAAATAGCATCTCATGTACAAATGCCTAACCTATAGGATAAGCACTTTTAATACAGTAAAGAACCTAAATACCACAAAAAGGCTGTTCCATTGCTATTTTGGGGCCAACCCAAATCAGAAAGTATTGGACAGTTTGCAAGAACCAGAACTCAAGGTTTTAGGACATAATATGTTCAAATAAGTTTGGATTAACTTCAAATCTGAACCAAACCTCTGAGTTTGTCCATCTCCATACCTGTTTTTTCCATTTCCTTTAGGCATATGTTCATTTGAAGGAGTTCCGTGTATTTCCATATGCCAGTTGATTTGCCACTCTGACCCAGTTCCCATAAGTATTAAGAAGGCATGATTGGAACTACTGTACCTGTTCACTCAGCTACAAGAAGAACTTGCATATTTTACTTGTGCCAGCTGCAAAACTGCATTGTCCATCTCAAGTCACAGAAGCAATGGCTTTTACCAAGGGCAAAAGAGCTGGTTAGGACACTAATTAAAAACAATTGTTGGAGTTGCAGGAAAAGAAACAGGAGCTGTGCAGCAAATGGGGACGTTTGGCCACTGTCAAGGAAGGAAGAGCTATATTGCTATACATAGAAAGACCTTGAGACTTGTGAACCAAGTCAAATGATAACAAAAATATTCCCCCAAAATATGTCATCCCTGGTGTGGCTATCAATATTGGCAGCATCTGACATTGGCATAGTCTGTATCTGATGGAGAATTGTTGAATCATCTTTGGGACAGAGTGCAGGGAGTGAATAGGTGAGTCTGCACACTGACCACTTAGAGGCCAATTTGTGCCCCAGGGGGTAATGATCTAATCAGGCTGGTGGGCTGGGTGAAGTAAAAGTTCAGTTGGCCCCATCAGCCCAGGGCTGATAAAAAGAGGCAGAGGAAGGAATTGCAGGGAGAGGGGGAGAGAGGGGAACAGAGCTAGCTGGGGCTAATCACACAGAGGGCTCGGAGTAGGGAGACCTCTGCCCCCCTCAGGTCCTGGTGAGAGAGCCAAAAGCTTGGTTAACCTTGTAAATAGACTGTTGCATGGGAACTGTGGAGATATTGGTGGCGGGGACTAGAAATAAAAGGTCACGGAGTGCACACCTGGTGAAGCTTGTGTAATTTCTGCAGAGAAAAAGACGGGGGGTGGAGCAGGCCCCTGTTACAATCTTGCACAAGAAAAACTGATTTAACAGCCTGTTCATCTGCCCTTGAAGGCAAAATAAGGATCCAACCCGTTTGATAGAGAGCTATTTTCATCTTGCTCTGAATTGTGCTTATTGTGCGCTATGCATGTTAAAAAATAATGCTGTCAGCAGACCCAGCCAGCCATTAACCTTAGCACTTCCTATTTAAATGTGGCACCTACAGTCACTTCATCCAATTCTATAAGATAGAGGCCTTAGGTCACTTGCTGATGATGGCAAAGAGATCTGACACTGAGGGCATGTCACCCATACACCCCCAGCTCTCTTAGGAAGAAGTACATCCGCCTATTTGTGGAGTCTAACTACTCTGGTCGGTAACTAACTACTTGTTCTTGGAGTTGAAGTGTTAGTTTCCATGATAGCAGCTTTCTTGCACAATGCAGAAAGGAAGAATGGTCCTGTGAGTAAGGTGCTGCAGTAGGACGTGGTGGTTATGGATTAGATTTCTGGCAAACTCTCTACCCCAGTTACCCAGCTATAAAATGGGGACAATACTTTTATTCTCCACTCGCCACATTCCCCTTTTTTTCTTACCTGTTTCGAATGCAAGTGCTTTGGGACAGGGATTGTCTGAATGACTGTGCAGTGGGCACCAGGGGCCCCTGATATCAGGGCTATCTAGCTGCTACTGAAATAAAAATTGTAACAGGACAAATAGATTGACATGTACTGTACCTCTCCAGACAGCATTTACATAGCCAAGTTAAATATGAAGTTTGTGGGTGTCACCAGAAATAATGCTGTTTAAGGCATTGGAAGTAGAAGGATCGGTGGATGCTTTGTCTTATGGTGTCATTTTTGGTGAGGATACTACTGGGAAAGCATAAAAACCATGTCAGCACCTATGGCTTTGAATATCTTCAGGTAGATCAGATATTTATACATACTGCTTGGCAGTTGGAGGCAACTCCGGTCCATCTCTGAACATTCCTTTGAGTTTCCATCCCTCCTCCCCTCCCCCAGGGATCTATATGCCAGTGGTGGATTTAAGTAATTCCCTGTACGGGGAGTTTCACCTTGGAATTTGAGCCAGGTCAGAAGGGATCAGGAGTTCTCATCCAACTGGTGACGGTATTGTCTTTAAATTGCAAACACTATTAGCTCCGAGGTGGTCATTAGGTATTCTGTCCCATAGTGACCCACAGTGAAACTGAGCCTTTAAGATACCAAGCTGAAACTTGAGAAGTGCACTTTGACTACATTTGTGTTTGACAGAGTTACTCATTACCCAGCAAAGTAATCATGTGTTTGCTTTTGGTGCTGGCTTGGCATCCTGCCTGGGAGAAGTGTGAGGTCAAGGGCCCAGTCTTACAAACCCTTGGATTGGCCCAATCTTGTTCTCCTGAGTAGCGCTGCTGAAATCCCTGTCACCTCCCTCATCTAATTAAAATTCTTCTGAAAAATTCACCTGTGTCATCTTGCCTATATAAGAGAGGGAGAAAAGCCAATAAGAAGTGACAATATTTTTTTTCAGTTCATATGGAGCACCCAAGGGTGCCTAGAGCTCAGCTTAATACAACCGTGTTAATACCCGAATGTAATGAAGTGCAGCAATTCAGTATAACCCACAACCAGCAAGCCAGGTGACTCAAAAGCTCAGAACTCCTTCTCTCACTTCATAATTACCACAGCTCCCCTTCCCCTTTACAAGAGCCTAGGAAACCAGATGAGTTTGCAGCTTGTGACTTATATCATATCAACTTCCCGTGTTGGGGCAGGAACTGCATTTTCCCTATTTTTGACAGGTATTTTGTGTGCTCTAAAAATAATACCAACTATTTTATAAGGGTTTGCAGGCTTTACCCTGGCCTTTGGGATCTGGGACATTAAGTCAAAAAGATGGAGGTTACCAAAGAATGATACTCCAAGCAACCACTCAAGTCCTCTGTTGCAAGGCATCATTGCCTGATGCTAATGGCCAGTGTCAAACTGTGGTTAGCCTTGGAGGGGAGTCTGTGCTGTCTTGGGTAAGATTTTTCTAAAGCACCCAGGTGACTTAGGCACTTTTGAAAGTTCCACCTCTTGAGTACTTTGCTGTTAATCCCCCTTCCTCTTTGACAGTACTGCACCAGAGAGGAATGGCAGCCTGAAACCAGGAGGAGGTGAATTGCTCAAACCTCCATGCAGAGTTGCCATGATCCTAAAGCCTTGAAAATGGGAGAAGCCTCTCCGGCTCTTCCTCTGGGCCTGGTCGTAATGGGTGAGGGCAGCAGTCAAGCAGTGCCGGAGTGCTCCAGAACGCCGTCCCCTCACTTTTTCTAAGAGCCCAAACAGGTGGCTCTTTTCCCTCCCTGGCTGCTGATTGTCCCACGAGCTGGCAGGTGCTGGTGCCAGGCCCTGATGGGGGCTGCTCAGCAGTGGAAGCATGGAAGGAACAAGGGATGCTGCAGCCGGGACTGGGCAGGAGAGCATGGGGGCTTGAGCTGTGGGGAGCCCAGGGCAGAGCTGGAGCTAGGTAATGTCAGGAGCAGGAGCCAGCCACAGGTGGAGGGAGGTGGGGATGGGCTCTGCAGGGAATCACTCCCTGTTCCCCTGGGTCTTCCCTAGCTCCCCCACTGCCTCCATTTCCTCTCAGCCCCCCAAAGACCTGTAGCTCCCTCCCACAACCTTCCTGTGTTCCATCACTTCTCTTTTAGGACTCCAGCACTGGTGAGGGAAAGCCCAGATCAACTTCTGGAAACTCTCGATCTTCTCCTGTGGGAATCTCCAGCAGATGGGAGTCTGGAGGGTGAAGAACTGTCTGGCTCCCCATGGGGAATTTTCTCCTCTGTCAGGAAGGATTGGGGTATAGAATGGCCAACGGTTCCCCCCTCAAACCGACTGCTCCCCTAAGGAGCCATGTAGATCCCAGGGGGACTGTAGGATGCCAGATCCATCCCCATGGATTGCTTGTGTCTCCATGAAGGTGCTCATACCTCCTGCTCCCTACTTCTGGCCCCCTGAAAACTCAGTTCTGTCAGCTCCATGGTGTCAGAGCTTCCCCTAGCTGCTGCTGCTTCTGTACAACCCCCAAAAGGGAGCATGGTGTAGGAGATGATCCCGGTTTCCCTTAGGCCCATGCAGTTATTAACCCACAATGCTCTGGAAGGCTAACCAGGGAGTCCTATGCAGGACAGGTGACACCTTTGCCCTTCTAATGCTGGTGACGTCACTGGGAGTCAGTCCTGTCAGCTCCATGGTGTCAGAGCTTCCCCTAGCTGCTGCTCCATGGTGTCAGAGCTTCCCCCTAGCTGCTGCTCCATGGTGTCAGAGCTTCCCCTAGCTGCTGCTGCTTCTGTACAACCCCCAAAAGGGAGCAGAGACTGTAGGAGATGATCCCGGTTTCCCTTAGGCCCATGCAGTTATTAACCCACAATGCTCTGGAAGGCTAACCAGGGAGTCCTATGCAGGACAGGTGACACCTTTGCCCTTCTAATGCTGGTGACGTCACTGGGAGTCATGAGTGCTCAGCTAGGGTTACCATATTTTAATTTAAAAAAAGGAGGACACTCCACGGGGCCCCAGCCCTGCCCCAACTCCGACCCCTTCCCCACCCCCAGCCCCGCCCCAACTCTGCCCCTTCCCCGCCCCTTCCCCAAAGTCCCTGCCCCAACTCCTCCCCCTCCCCTGAACGCTCTGCCCCCTTGCTCCTCCCCCTCCCCTGCTTCCCGCGAATCAAATGTTCGCGGGAAGCCTGAAACAGGGAGGCAGCAGGTAAGCTGGGGCTGGGGCGGTGGCAGGGCGCGAGGAGGCACGGCCCAGTCTGGCCCCCACGGCCGAGCGGCTTCCTCCGGCGGCCGGCTGGCTAAGAGGCTCTGGCCCTGGCGGCTCCTGCCTGGCTCGGCTTGGGCCCTGGGGTGCCAGCCCTGGTTCCGGCCGAGCAGCTCCGGCTCGCCTTGGCCCCGGCAGCTCCGGCCCAGCTTGGCTTGGGCCCCGGTTCCGGCTGAGCGGCTCCGGCCCGGCACTGGCCCTGGCTGAGCACCGCTGGCCGGAAGGCTCCAGCCCGGCACCGGCCCTGGCAGAGCACCACCGGCCCCAGCGGCTCGGGCACCCCCGGCCCCGGTGCCAGCGGCTCCGGCCCAGCTCGGCTCAGGCCCCAGTTCCGACCGAGCAGCTCCGGCCCGGCACCGGCACCGGCCCTGGCTGAGCACCGCCGGTCCCAGTGGCTCCGGCCCCAGTGGCTCTAGCCCGGACCCAAGCCCCACGATCTCTCCCTCCCTATTTTCCTGGACATGTCCGGCTTTTTGGGATTTCCTCCCGGACGGGGATTTGAGGCCCAAAAAGCCGGACATGTCCGGGAAAATCCGGATGTATGGTAACCCTAGCTCAGCACCACAGACATCGGGCCACTTAATATAGGTGTCTAAACATAGATTTAACTGCCCAACACTAAAATGGTTGGTGGTTCCAATGAAATCCTGATGTTTATACTGGCTTATCTCTGTTGTTCCACTCAGAATTTCTTACATTAACTTCACTCATTGTGCGGACTCTGACCAGATGTTTAGAAGTCCTGACAGAATTGTTATTGACTGATGTAAACACTTCCTGCCAGAAAATGTCGAAGGATTTACATTTGTCAAAGTCAATCCACCCCGCTATCTTTTCCTGGCTGGATCAGTGCCAGAGCAGTGTTTGCACTAGCAGGAATGAACAGACAGTTTTTGGGAACTTGTAATTTATTGGTTATACTCAAATATGTTCATTTCCTCCTTTGCAGAAAATGGGCTCCTGTGAGTTATTTACACACACTACTTCTGTTAGTACCTAGAGGGGTTCAATCTATTCCTGCAATTTTCTTTTGGTGTTACAGGCAAGATCCTCAGCTGGTGTGGACTGGCAAACATTGACCTCAGCGGAGCTCTACTGATTTACATTAGCTGAGGATCTGGCCCTAGAACAGTCTATACACGCACGTTGGTTTGTGGAGGAAAAATGATAAGGTGTCCTGAGACAGCTGATCACATTACACAAATTAGAATTGTATTGTATGCTCTAAAACAAGTTCATGACCAGGAAGAGAACCATTTAAAAGGAAAATGCTTGTTAATATCAAAGGAAAGGGGTAAGAAGAGGTTGCTAACACGGCAATCATGTATGTGAAATTCCAAGAAATGTTTGAAAAAGAAACCTACCAATGAAGCTGATTCTAAACTTACTTGAGAACATGCAGGCAGGCAAATTAATTGCACCTGATCCTTAGCTAGTGAAAATAATCATATTTTTTTAGAGGTCAATGAGGACCCATTATTTTCGTACCTCTAGCAATGTGCCTGTTAGTGTACCATTGGCAAATAATCACATGCTGGAGCAAGGCTGATTCTATTTTGCCTTCTAGTGGCTGCTCCACAAAGATCTACGTCCTTCAGGGTCCACTCACATGACTTGGAAGCAAAATGACTGCATGTTTCATTAAAGGTTTTTCTTCTATATACTAAACCTTCATTCTCTCCTTTTCCTCCACTTCAGCCTCCGCCTTGCCTTTTGAAGTCTTCACTGGAAGATATATCTGGTGTCCTCTTTCCCCTTGCAATGGGAATTCAATCAGCCTCTCTTTAATTGGTAGTGAGACCGTTAGTTTTCATGATCCGACTTATAGTTCAGTAATTTGACACCAGAATCTCTAGTTAACCTGTCATGAAATCTATGGAAGTGGTAAGTGACCATCTAACATACCACATCCTTAGAGTCACATGCAAATAGCAGAAGACCCCTTGCCACTGTGTCTTTAAGGGTAGATTCTCCCTTAGGTACTTATCAGAATGTGAAAAGCACGTGAATATAGAATTCTAGCAACGCATGGTTGTGTTAGTGCCTGACCCACCCCAGTTCCACTCTCAATAACATGGGTGCAGCCCCAGTGGCTTTAGTAGGGTTTCTTTTATTTTACAGAGTTTTCTGTGCTGCTCACCATAGTATCTGAACCCCTCACAAAGAGCAGACAATGCCCCATGAGGCAGAGAAGTGTCCCCATTCTACATGTGGGGATCCAAGCCATACCTGCCCACTCGCACAGGAAGTCTGTGCCAAAGTTTGGCATTGAACACAGATCTTTTGAGTCCCAGTTCAGAGAATTAGCCACACAATTCTCTGCCTTCTCTCACTTGAGTAAGTGAGAGCAGAATTTGACCCCCAATGACAGGATTTTCAAAGTAGCACAGCACGTTGGGCGCTGATGTTTCTTGAGACTCTCACCCTTTGTGTGTGCAGAAACTGATGGGAAACATGAGGAAAGTTATATTTACTCTGGTTCTATTACTTACCAGAGGCTTGGGAAATAGTCACATTTATTTAGCTCTTCCTATGCTTTTGTGGAAAAAAAACGTTATTGGCTGTGATAAGTTACTATCTTACTTGAATAAAGTAAGCTTTTACTCTGGTGCTAATGGCAACCGTTTTGAAGAGAATGCAGCTAGACCATGAGTGGAAATTAGAGAAATGCCACTAGCAGACTCTATCTTCTCTGGCATAAGTAATTATCTACCACTACCTTCTTTTCAGAAAGAACAGCATTTATCATCTTCCCACCAGGGGCGGCACAATGCAGCTCATGCATAGTGCCAAGTCACCTAGTGTAACCTTCTGTTCCACAATGCAAAGAATGCTACTGCCATAGACTGCTTCTAGTTTAAGAATATTTTTGTCACTAGGCGTTGCTATATTGTGGGTAGCAAAATACACTGATTTTATACAGGCCAGATATTTGTATCTAGGAGGAGTATAGGTTGGTAACTCTGTAGTCAATAAAAAAATAAAGTGATCCTGAATAATTGATACTGTAAAATCTGGGCAGTACAATAGCCAACATGTATATATCCCCAAAGGATCGCAAATATATTTCACTTGACCTTTGAAGTGCAGCAGTCTGTTGATGGGCGCAGTAGCCGCTTAGCTTTGCACAGCGACACAGAACAATCTCGTGCTGCTCCGACCTCTTGGAATCTCTGTGCTGGCTCTACAGCTCCTTTGGGAGCCCCCAGTTTCACCTCAAGACTTCGTACAACCTACATCTCCCTGGTCTCACCCTCTGAGGCCTGGCACTTTGTTAATCCTGCCTCCCTTCGCACCTCTTCTGATTCCTTCTCCTCACACACCAATCCCTTCTCCCATCCTCCCCCGATGTCTGGAAAATCCACCTCAGTCCTATGCAACACACACCCTTCCCCTTTCCTTCAAAGGATACCATGGGCCCCACCTTTTCCCCCCACAACTTCCTCAGCAATGATGACCCCATGCCAAACCAACACAATACAAGATAAACAGAACTATGCAAATAAGGAATGAATCATCAATGATTTAGATAATGGCATACAAAATACACTTATAAAGTTTGCGGTCGATACCAAGCTGTGAGGGGTTGCAAGTGCTTTGGAGGATAGGATTAAAATTCAACATGATTTGGACAAACTGGAGAAATGGTCTGAAGTAAATAGGATGAAATTCAATAAGGACAAATGGAAAGTATTCCACTTAGAAAGGAACAATCAGTTGCACACGTACAAAATGGGAAATGACTGCCTAGGAAGGAGTACTGCGGAAAAGGAGTCATAGTGGGGGTAATAGTGGACCACAAGCTAAATATGAGTCAACAGTGTAACACTGTTGCAAAAAAAGCAAACATCATTCTGGGATGTATTAGCAGGAGTGTTGTACGCAAGACACGAGAAGTAATTCTTCCATTCTACTCCGCACTGATTAGGCCTCAGCTGGAGTATTGTGTCCAGTTCTGGGCACCACATTTCAGGAAGGATGTGGACAAATTGGAGAAAGTCCAGAGAAAAGCAACAAAAATGATTAAAGGTCTAGAAAACATGACCTATGAGAGAAGATTGAAAAAAGTGGGTTTGTTTAGTCTGGAAAAGAAAAGACTGAGAGGGGACATAACAGTTTTCAAATACATAAAAGATTGTTACAAGAAGGAGGGAGAAGAATTGTTCTTCTTGTCCTCTGAGGATAGGACAAGAAACAATGGACTTAAATTGCAGCAAGGGAGGTTTAGGTTGGACATTAGGAAAAAAAACATCTTAACTGTCAGGGTGGTTAAGCACTGGAATAAATTGCCGAGGGAGATGGTGGAATCTCCACCATTGGGGATTTTTAAGAGCAGATTGGACAAACACCTGTCAGGAATGTTTTAGATAATACTTAGCCCTGCCATGAGTGCGGGGGACTGGACTAGATGACCTCTCGAGGTCCCTTTCAATCCTATGATTCTAAGAAGGAACTACCATACTGGGCACTTTACCCACACAACCATGGAAACCTAGCAAAAATCCCTCTTGCCTGATGTCATGTCACTGTTGAATCTAATTGTGGGCCAGTTTGCTCCCAATGCTGTCAAAAGGACCAGGGTTGGGCTAGCAGGTTGTAAACTTCCTAGGGCAGATTCCATGAGCTGGATTCTCTGGTCTGCCAAGAGTTTAAGCTGGCTAGAGAGTCCCACAGGAGAATTCCCTCTGGCACAGAGCTGGTGGAGATGGTCTCCTTCTATGCTAGCTCCTTCCTGGGACGTTAGGGCTGGAAAGGGTATGCTAGATCCAGACAATACCAGGCTTATCCCGTAAGCTCTGTAATGCTGGAAAAGCTGATGCCCCAATCCCCTCTGGGCCCAGCAACCAGAGATAAGAGAGCCACAGCTCAGATGTAGGCAAGAATCAGGGTCAGACTCTGTTCTCACCTTGCACACCTGAGGTACGATATATAGATGTGTTACAGTGAGTGCCCATTATTGCCTCCAGCCTATTGCAACGCACAAGCTTGCAAAGTTCTGACTTCAACATTCGGTTACACAGAATCTGGACTCCCTGATAACCTTCAGTCCAGTGGTTAGAGAACTAACCCAGGCAGTGGGACAGGATTGTGTGGGGCTAGGTGTGCAGTGTTGTTCATTCCAGAAATGGCTGAGACACCTGACTCCCAAAGAGGGTTCCCAGCTACAGATTCCAAATGTACAGAGGCTCCTTGCTCCAGCCCAGACTTAGGCACCGAACTCCTTGAGGGACGGGGCTTAGGATACTGCCCTCTCCCCCTACAGTTGCTATGAGCTAGCTTAGGCATCTTCCTGCCTAGCTGTGTTGACTTTTTGAGGATCCCATTCTGAGACGCCAGTCTCTCCCCATTCCTTGTATAGGGGACCTAGGTGGCTCATTCGGGGTTTGTGGATTTCACTGGGTGACTAGGCATTTATGAGTTAGGCGTTGCAACACTCGGAGTTGCAATGCCTACATCCCTTTGTGGATTTGGGCCAGAGAGACTAAGTGACTTGCCAAAGGGCACACATAACGTCTGTGGCAGAGCAGGCAATTGTAAGGAGACTGGGTAGTAGGTGGTCAGGCCTAGTGCTCAGAGCAGGAGTTATAACTAGTGGTTGGAGCAGGAGGTCAGAACTGAAGTCAGACTCCAAATGTCAGAGCCAACGTTCAAGACAGAGTCAGCAGCAGGAACCAGGGCCAAGGGTCAGAACCATCGCCAGAGTCCAAATGCCAGAACCAAGGGCCAAGCCAGAGTTGGAGCCAGGAATTATAGCTGACAGTCGGACCTGGAGTCAGGAAGGCAGGAGCAAGGCTGAGGCAGGACTGGAACAAAGCTGGGAACGGAGCGGAGCAGCGCAGGGTCTAGGCAGGAGCAGTGCAAAGCAAGGAGGAGCAGGACTTGCGGTGAGTCAAGCCCAGGGAGACAGAGAAACTAGAGGCACATGCATTGAGTCGTAGCCACTGATCCTCTGCAGCTGCTGGGTTTAAGATCAAGCTACTGGACTGCCTCAGCCAATCAGGTGGTTCTGCTGTGGCCCAGTTTTGCTTGTTGGCTCCCTGGAGGCTCTGGGGGTGAGCGGGCTAAAGGTGTAGGCCCTCATTCTGGACTGGAATTAACTTCAGTCTCCCAAGCACTAGGTTAGCACCCCAACTACTGGCCCAGCCTACTTCTCTTCTACTCCTGTATTTGAGACCAGGCGATACTTACTAATAATTCAGAGTTATAAACGCCTTAGAAGTGGAATGAGTTTGTTGGGATTTTTTAATGTAAAGATTGCAATGAGAAATTTTAAATTTCAATGGCAAAATGCGGGAGGCAGGGAATTTGTTGGGTCAAGGAATAAAGTATGGAAAGGCTGCAGGGAACCACCCAACAAAAATGTAGGTCCATAATCCTTTACTGCGAGCTCCAGTATCTATCACCTGGTTGGTAGCCAAGCTAGTCCTCCTTATGTAACCTCCCTTCCCCTCCCTCTGCTGGAATGAGGCATGTGGAATCAGGTGTATATAAACCAAATAAATTGTTTTTATTTTGGGGAAACTAAGTTACATAAATGGGAATGAGAAAAATGCATAAAACAATAACAGAAACTTATTCTCTCTATAGGTACAGTAACTTGGAACATCTGTGGCCTGAAGCCAAGACCCAAACTAGACCCCCATGGAGTACAAAAGGTGAACATACATTGTCACCCTTCTGATGGTCACTCAGGACCTCGATCCTTTGCCTCATACAGAGCCTCAGGAGAGGAACTCTGAGGAGATCCCTCAATGACTCGTCCTTCTCACTGGCTCCAGCTGACACGGCGGCAGGCTCACAAGATGATGGGTGTTCACAGGCGAATGACAACGATGGATGTTAACTGCCGCAGATGGTAAGTAATAGCTGGAGGTGGCACTTGTCCAGAGTTTCGATCACCTGTGGAAGTTTCGATCACCTGCGCGCACCTGCCACTCGGATGGGCAGCCCCCAACTGAGGTAACTGCCACTCTTATATAGATTCTATAGCCGCGAAACCCCTTAGGGAACCCCATAGAATCCCTGGGAAAATCCAGTTAAAACCGGAACTTGTATACTACTTGGACCACTGCTGACCGTTGGAAAAGGCGGGAAAACACTCCAACTGCCCTCCTGAGCACATGACCACAGGGCCGACTTTAGTCCAATTCCTCTGATTCCCCGGAATCGGGCCCTGCGCCTTAGGCACTCTTTTAATTTTTGTTTACTCACCCGACGGCAGTCCGGGTCTTCGGCGGCACATCGACAGCAGGGGGTCCTTCACTCGCTCCAGGTCTTCGGTGGCGGGGCGGTCTTTCCGTGCTGCGGAAGACCCGGAGCGAGTAAAGGATCCCCCCGCCACCAAAGTGCCGCTGAAGACCCGGACCGCCACCAGGTATTCGAATCGGGCCCGCAGTTCCTAAAGCCAGCCCTGTTAGCATAGGCTGTAGTTAAGGCATAATCCCAGGCTTTGCAAATTAATCCTAAATTATTTGTCTTTGTCAGTGTCCAGGACTTTGGACAGCAGGAGGTGGCTGTCACCCTGCTGTGCCCAGAGCATAGCAATGCACCTCCTGGATACTTAAGGAAACAACTCTTGTTCCCAGCCACCTGTCCCCATGCACCTGCCCATGACTGCTAGAGAACTGAGAGCACCATTCTGTTTCCCCTGCATCCTTATTAGAAGGGAGGAAGCCAGTGACAGGGTCTCTCTCTGTACTTTTCTCCGTCTGTGGAGGGAAACCCGCAGAGGGAGAGATCTTGTACAAAGGAGGCTGGCTTGAGCAATACTTCTCTCATCAGATACCAGTGCTGCTCCACAGAGACCTGTGAAATCCCCATACAAGCAGCAGCTGTTCCTGCTGCTCCCACTTCAGAATCATTGGGTACTGAGTGCTCATCAGCCTGCATAGCTCACCCAAGCCCAAGAAAGGCTGAGGAGGGGAAGTCCTTCCCTGGTTGTCTTTTTAATCTGTTTTCCAGCTCTCGAGGCCAGTAGTATAAACCTCCTGGTATATGTAAACTTGTACAGTGGGGATTGTATCTCTGCAGTCCTCTCCATGCAGAACTTCTCATTAGATGCCATAGAATCATTCAGGTATGCCACTACTCCCCTTCCTGTGCAGCTCCCACTATCCCATTGATTTGTCATTCCACCTTATTTCAGAAATGCCTCTTCTATGTCTAGGTCCTCTTCCATTGTCAGCGGTTTTAATTCACCTGCATTTGCCTTTAAGCTTTACACATTGTGATTCACAATATAACTCCTTTATCCTGTCAATGCTATTTTTCTGGAATATACCTCTGATCTTATCCTGTCATTCTATTTCAGCAGTGATTTCTATCCTATCCTTCAATACTTGTTTCAGACTAACTATGACATCTGCTAATGAAGTTAGCAATGCAATATTTGACTTGCGCACTCCTCAGAACCTGTTGCTTTCCTCCAACTCCTAATTTAAATAATCTCCAAAACCATGTTAATTTTCTGTGACAGCAATCTGGTTTCATCCTTTCCTCCAAAAATTTTCCAGTGTATAAATGTAAATCCTTGCTCTTTGCATCATCCTCAATATATCATATATTGGGACTCCCATCATGAGAATAGGGTCCCAACTGGTTGATCAGTTGATCCTACTCTGAAGTAGACCTGCTCCTCATTTCCTCTATATACGGTTTCCGTAATGCCATCTCTGGTCTTCCCGTTCAGCAACTCTGGACTCAAGATGCTGTATTTGGCACTGAATGCCATGAGTTGCAAACAGGCACCACTTTGTCTGAAGGCAATTATTAATTCCTTGTTATTAGCCTTGTGACAGTGTTCAAATGCCCCAATCAGAATCAAAACCACATTGTGCCTTGCAGAATGACACAGAAGTCAATCCGTGAAGTAGCTTTAAATTCTGTGCTTTGTGTAGTATATTGAGTAGCCCTCATGCTGTCTCCTAGCTCTTGCTGTTCGTCTGTACCTTCATTGATTGGCTTGTTTAGCCTAACCAAAAGAAGGCTATGGGGAGATATGATTGTTCACTACAAATATATCTGAGGAATAAATACCAGAGAGGGAGAGGAATTATTTAAGCTCAGTACCAATGTGGACACAAGAACAAATGGATATAAACTGGCCATCAGGAAGTTTAGATTTGAAATTAGACGAAGGTTTCTAATCATCAGAGGAGTGAAGTCCTGAACAGCCTTCCAAGGGGAGTAGTGGGGGCAAAAGACATATCTGGCTTCAAGACTAAGCTTGATAAGTTTATGGCGGGGATGGTATAATGGGATAGCCTAATTTTGGCAATTAATTGGTCTTTGACTATTAGCGGTAAATATGCCCAATGGCTTGTGATGGGATGTTAGATGGGGTGGGATCTGAGTTACTACAGATAATTCTTTCCTCGGTGTCTGGCTGGTGAGTCTTTCCCACATGCTCAGGGTTTAACTGATTGCCATATTTGGGGTCGGGAAGGAATTTTCCTCCAGGGCAGATAGGCAGAGGCCCTGAGGGTTTTCATCTTCCTCTGTAAAGTGGGGCACGGGTCACTTGCTGGAAGATTCTCTGCATCTTGAAGTCTTTAAACCATGATTTGAGGACTTCAATGGCTCTGACACAGGTTTGATACAGGAGTGGGTGACTGAGATTCTGTGGCCTGCGTTGTGCAGGAGGTCAGACTAGATGATCACAATGGTCCCTTCTGACCTTAAAGTCTATGATTGCATTTGGGATTTTACTGTGACTGGATAATACATTGACCTACATTTACAGATAGTTCACCAAGTATTAAGGTCAAGACACAAAGCTCATTGAAATTAGTGGAAAGATTCCAACTGACTTCAGATCAGTTTATTTATAGCTTTTATTGTATAGCTTTTATCACTCGGTGCCAAACTTCTTCTTTCTGGATGGGGATGGGGAGACCCTGGTGCCGCCTGGGACCCTGGGCGGTGGCCCACCCATAAGGCTGGCCCTCTCCCCACCCCAAAAGTGACAACCCCTGCATACCCTACCATCCTCACTTCTGTGCTGCTGCTGGCGGTGGTGCTGGCTTTAGAGCTGGGTGTCCTGCCAGCAGCTGCCGCTCTCTGGCCGCCCAGCTCTTTGGACAGCGCCCCTGCCAGCAGCACTGCAGAAGTGAGGGTGGCAATCCCACGACCTCCCACCACCCCCTTTTGGGTCTGGACCCCCATGGTTACAACACTGTGAAATTTCAGATGTAAACATGGGAAACCAAGACACTGACTATTTAAAAAATCCTATGACTGTGAAATTGACTGGTTTGGTCAATTTGGTAGGGCCCTATTTATGGCCCTTTAAAGTTGTAAACAATATTAAGAAAATAGTTTTTTCAACTTGTTCAATGTAAATCCTCTTTGCAAGTTAGTATCTCCTGTGAGGTTTCCCCCTCTACTGCTATTTATTCCAGCTAGAGCAACAAAGACACAAATTACATTTGCACCTGTGGTGCACTTGGCAGCTGGAGGAGCAAAGCTTGAATTATGTTTCAATAAGTATATCTATGGTTCAGTATTAGATTATAGCTTTACCTGACAAAGTACTGTAAGCCTGAGTGTGACAAATTGGGAAGCAGTGTTTTTTAAGGTGTGATTTTTTTATTAGCCAAAATTAAAGTGAGCTACTCAGGACAAGGACTGATTTTTTTTTTCTGTTTGGAAAGCAGCCATCACATTGGGGCTACTACCAGATGTAAATAGCACAGTAATAATGACATAAAGCAATAACATGCTTCCCATGCAAAGGAGCCAGCAGATTAACTGTACACCAATGCAAAAGTGATTACAGAAAAATCTGTGCAGGCCAACATTGCTAAATTCCATGTATGTAGAATGTAAGTGAACTGTATCAAAGAGTTGTGGGAAGGATACAGTTATACAGCACAATGGAAGTGACAGCGGGGAAGGAAAGTTTAGCATTCTGTTCATGTTCAGGGTCCCGCTCTGGCATGTTTATATGGCAACAACTGGTAATCTAAAGGCCATCAGTGACACACTGACTTTCAGAAGAATAACAAAGAATGTAATTATGATAAGATCGAGCACTAAGGGGTTCAGATGGAAAAACAAGGATCAGTTGTCCAGTTTCCTACCCAAGACCAGCTCTAGTTGAAGGAGATCTAGACCAACTGATTTGAGCAGACCATGCCCTGGTATTGGTGACAATTGGATTAAATAGGCGGAGAATGCAAAAGAGGTGGAAAATAAGTACTGGCCCTATGAAAAATGAAATTTATCTTCAACTCCCTTGAAGGAGACTATTAAGAAATGTTTTGAGAGCAATATGATGGGGAAGCCACAAATATATGGGAAGCTTATAAAGCAATAATGAGGATGATTATTAAAATGACCTCAGGGATTAAAAAACAAAGATGCCAAGAGAGACACTCCAGGCATGCATTCAGAATTTGCTAAAACAACATTAAAACAGACTTCATCCTACCTCCTTTAGCCCCAAACAACTTGCAACTACCTAAGGCCAATTAAATGTGATTTTTATCATGAAAATAGAAAGAGTCCTCCACTGGCTTAAACTACAGTTTCACAAGAGAAGAAACGAGGCCCTTGAATTATTGACAGACTCACAATAAAAGACAGGGAAGCCGCTCTGGCAAGCAGGGAGAGAAGAGGAATGGTTTAATTCCAAACAAAAGAAGTTTACAAAACAGATGAAGACTTTTATGCCCATTCTTTACAGTACCTTCTTCTCCTTCTCCACATTATCTCTGGGTAAACTCAGCCACGAACATATTCAACTACCATCCCTTTGCAGCAATGTAGATCTGCCACTCTACTCCAGACCTTTTGTGCAAACTGCAGTCTCAGCCTGTCTGACAGCTCCTTGTGGATGTCTAACCACCAGCTCAAGCTGAACATGGCTAAAACAGAGCTCCTAATCTTTCCCCATCAAGCCCTCTCCTCTGTCTCCCTTCTTGATTGCTGTGGACAACACCACCATCCTGTTTGTCACTCAACCCCATAACCTGGGCGTCATCTTCAATTTGGACTTATCTCAGTCCTCACATCCAGGCTATGTCTAAATCTTGCCAATTCATTCTGCATATTACCCTCAGATATGGCCTTTCCTCTTCATCCGCACAATTAAAACTCTTCTCCAGGCTCATCATCTAGCATCTTCATTACCGCATCCTTCTGTCTGGCCTCGACCAATGCAATCTTGCCTCACACATATCAATTCTGAATGCAGCTGCAAAGATAATTTTATAACCAGTCGCTCTGACCATGTCACTCTCTCTTTTTATCCCACTGTTGGCTCCCTCTTTATTGTATCAAACATAAGCTACTTGTCTTCACTTTCAAGCCCCATCGCAGCCTATCCCCATCCTACCTATCATCGCTCTCCATATTGAGAGATCGACTCCCACCTCTGTTCAGCCCATGAGGCCAGCTTCCATTGCCCACTTGTTAAATTTTCCAAAAAGTGCGTATGTGCTTTCTTCTGTGCTGCCCCTCATGCTTGGGAGGAGCTCTCTGTAAACACCCACAAAGTGACCTCATTGGCCACCTTCAGATCCCTACTTAAAATTCTCCTTTTCCTTGTTGCCTTCAAAAAACTTGATAATGGTTGGGCTGCTGATGTGCTGAGACCACAGCCTGTCATGCTGACCAATAGTGTCTTGTCGTTTCCTTGCACTTCCCTGTCTGTATCCATCTGTTGTCTCTAAAATGTAGATTGTAAGGTCTTTGGGGTAGGGTTGCTCTTTTGTGTTTGTACAGCGCCTAGCATAATGGGGCTCCTGGATATTACAATAATATAAATAATAATAGTGCAGCAATTCTTAAACTTTAAGACCCAGCATACCCCATCTAAGTCTTAAAAGCACTTCTCATGCTGCCTTCATAATTGTAATCAGAGTAACTGTACTAGCTTCTTAGCCAGATGATATACATTGAATCCTCTCCCCATCAGTGGTACACATACCACAGTCTGAAAACCATTACACTAGTGAAATCTTGCTGCTTAGGTACAAAATGATCGATTTCTACCCGCCGATTCAGGCGGGTAGTGTAGACCTAGCCTTAGTCCATAGCAGGGTAGTGCGGGGTGTGTAGATTTGCCTCCCCAGCTTGCTGCAGACTAAGTGTTCATGTAGATGAGGAATAATGACTGAATCAGGGATACCATCAAATGGCTGCTAATGAGCATACTTTTCTTGTTGTTATAAAGCCAGGTGCTGTTTAACTTTTGAGATTGAAGTAGCTGCTAAAACAAAACCAGAAAAAGCTTTAGATATTTTTGTAAGAATTTTCCTCTATTTGCTAGCTAATTATAGAACTGGTCACAGTTTGTGTTTTGTTATTTTTGCAAAAATCTAACAAGAAACAACAATACTCCTTTTTAAGTCACTTCCGTTGTATTAATCTTTAACATGTACCTAATGCAGTGACAAACATGTCTAGCTGCACCCCAGCAATGAAAGAACATCCAGACTAACAGTGATAGTACAAAGCGACAAAGAGTCCTGTGGCACCTTATAGACTAACAGACGTATTGGAGCATAAGCTTTCATGGGTGAATACCTACTTTGTCGGATGCGTACAGACACATTTAACGCACAGGATCAAGCCCCTTCTCCAAGGACACTTTCTTTTGCAACTGCCTCTAAAGTTGTCTTTTTACTTGGGTTTTCCCCCCAGCCTGCCTTTCCTGGGGAGCCTTTAAATCTGGAAGAGTCAAACAGCTGCAGCCTTACTGGGACCATGTTGGAACTGGTTGCTGTGTTTTCGTCTAATGGGTAAGTGGTTCTTCCTTTTATGTTTTATTCTTTTTTAAAATTTGAGGCAATAGTACATTCTTATAGCTTTCAATCTGATGTGCTAGGAAAAGCATTAGGGTCCAGATTCTCAAAGGTGCTTAACCTCCATTGATATCAACGAGAGTTTGGCAACGAAATATTTTTGAGGCTGTGGGCCTAGATATTTATGCATATGTATCACTCAACTGGAAATCCCATTTGATGCTAGCTATAGAAGTAGCTGAAGAAAAACGTAATCGACAAAAACTAATCATAGAACTGTAAGGGACCTCGAGAGGTCATCTAGTCCAATCCCCTGTACTCAAGGCAGAGCTAAGTATTATCTAGACCATCCCTGACAGGTGTGAGTCCAACCTGCTCTTAAAAATCCCCAATGATGGAGATTCCACAACCTCCCTAGGCAATTTATTCCAGTGCTTAAAAACTGTGACAGTTAGGAAGTCTTTCCTAATGTCCAACCTAAACCACCCTTGCTGCAATTTAAGCCCATTGCTTCTTATCCTATCCTCAGAGGTTAAGAAGAACAATTTTTCTCCCTCCTCCTTGAAACAACTTTTTATGTACTTGAAAACTGTTATGTCCCCTCTCAGTCTTCTCTTCTCCAGACTAAACAAACTCAATTTTTTCAATCTTCCCTCATAGGTCATGTTTTCTAGACCTTTAATCATTTTTGTTGCTCTTCTCTGGACTTTTTCCAATTTATCCACATCTTTCCTGAAATGTGACACCCAGAGCTGCACACAATAGTCCAGTTGAGGCCTACTCAGCGTGGAGTAGAGCGGAAGAATTACTTCTCATGTCTTGCTTACAATACTCCTGCTAATACATCCCAGAATGATGTTTGCTTTTCTCTTTCCGCAGTACTCCTTCCTAGGCAGTCATTTCCCATTTTATATGTGTGCAACTGATTGTTCCTTCCTAAGTGAAGTACTTTGCATTTGTCCTTATTGAATTTCAACCTATTTACTTCAGACCATTTCTCCAGTTTGTCCAGATCATATGAATTTTAATTTTATCCTCCAAAGCACTTGCAACCCTTTGCAGCTTGGTATTGTGTGCAAATTTTATAAGTGTACTCTCTATGCCATTATCTAAATAATTGATGAAGATATTGAATGGAACCGGACCCAGAACTGATCCCTGTGGGACCCCACTCGTTATGCCCTTCCAGCATGACTGTGAACCACTGCTAATTACTCTTTGGGCATGATTTTCCAACCAGTTATGCACCCACCTTAAAGTAGCTCCCTCTAGGTTGTATTTCCTTAGTTTGTTTATGAGAAGGTCCTGAGAGACAGTATCAAAAGCCTTACTAAAGTCAAGATACATCACATCTACCACTTCCTCCCTATCCACAAGTCTTGTTACCCTGTCAAAGAAAGCTATCAGGTTGGTTTGACACGATTTGTTCTTGACAAATTCATGCTGATGGTTATTTATCACCTTATTATCTTCTAGATGTTTGCAAATTGATTGCTTAATTATTTGCTCCATTATCTTTCCGGGTACAGAAGTTAAGCTGACTGGTCTGTAATTCCCTGTGTTGTCCTTATTTCCCTTTTTATAGATGGGTACTATATTTGCCCTTTTCCAGTCTTCTGGAATGTCTCCCGTCTTCCATGACTTTTCAAAGATAATTGCTAAAGGCTCAGATATCTCCTCAGTCAGCTCCTTGAGTATTCTAGGATGCATTTAATCAGGCCCTGATGATATGAAGACATCTAACTTCTCTAGGTAATTTTTGACTTGTTCTTTCCCTATTTTAGATTCTGATCCTACCTCATTTTCAATGACATTCACTATGTTAGATGTCCAATTGCCACCAACCTTTTTGGTGAAAACCGAAACAAAGAGGTCATTAAGCACCTCTGTCATTTCCACATTTGTTGTTATTGTCTTTCCCCCCTCATTGAGTAATGGGCCTCTGTGTCCTTGGTCTTCCTCTTGTTTCTAATGTATTTGTAGAATGTTTTCTTGTTTCCTTTTATGTCCCTAGCTAGTTTGATCTCGTTTTGTGTCTTGGCTTTTCTAATTTTGTCCCTACATACTTGTGTTGTTTGTTTATATTCATCCTTTGTAATTTGACTGAGTTTCTGCTTTTTGTAGGACTCTTTTTTGAGTTTTAGCTCATTGAAGATCTCCCGGTTAAGCCAGGGTGGTCTCTTGCCATACTGCCTATCTTTCCTACACAGTGGGAGAGTTTGCTCTTGTGCCCTTAATAATGTCTCGTTGAAAAACTGCCAACTGCCAACTGTCTTCAATTGTTTTTCCCCTTAGACTTGCTTCCCATGGGATTTTACCTACCAACTCCCTGAGTTTGCTAAAGTCTGCCTTCTTGAAATCCATAGTCTTTATTGTGCTGTTCTCCCTCTTACCAATTCCTTAGAGTCATGAACTCTACCATTTCATGATCACTTTCACCCAAGTTGCCTTCCAATTTCAAATTCTCAATCAGTTTCTCCCTATTGGTCAAAATCAAATCTAGAACAGCCTCCCCCCAGTAGCTTTCTCCACCTTCAGAAATAAAAAATTGTATCCAATACATTCCAAAAACTTGTTGGATTGTCTATGCCCTGCTGTGTTATTTTCCCAACAGATGTCTGGGTAGTTGAAATCCCCCATCACCACCAAGTCCTATGCTTTGGTTGATTTTGTTAGTTGTTTTAAAAAAAAGCCTCATCCACCTCTTCTTAATCTTCTCTGAGGCAGGTAGAACTCTCATAAGTAAAACAATCATGTTATAAAAATCTAATTTTTCTTTTTGGTTTCATAACCTTCACCCTAGATTCCCAAGGAAAGTATTGGAGCTCATCAGATTTCTGTTTTATAGTTGATGTGGCTTACAGACTGCCCAAAGTAAACAAAAGGACTTTGCATAGGCCTGCATTGCAAGGTGGTCTGGTAACTTCTACTGCAGTTAAGGCTATGTCTACACTACCACGGTAAGTCGACCTAAGATATGCAACTCCAGCTACGTGAATAACATAGCTGGAGTTGACATAGCTTAGGTGGGCTCACCATGGGGGTCCAGCGGCGGCAGAGCTCCGGAAGTGATTTAAAGGGCCTGGGGCTCCCCGCAGTGGCAGAAGCACCGGGACCTTTAAATCCCCGCCCGAGCCCGGCTGCTGGAGCCCCGGGAGCTGGGCTCTGGTGGGTATTTAAAGGTCCCGGGGCTCCCTGCAGCGGCCAGAGCCCCGGGCCCTTTAAATCACCGCCGGAGCTCTGCTGCCACTACCTCAGCCCTAGCCCGAGCCCTGCCGCCCTGGGTCCAGAGCTCAGCAGCGGCCGGAGCCACAGGCCCTTTAATTCATCCCTGAGCCCCGGGGCTTCCAACCGCCTCTGCAGCTGGTAGCTCCGGGGTGATTTAAAGGCCCTGGGGCTCCCAGCCACAGCTGGAGCCCCAGGGCCTTTAAATCTTGAAAGGCCCCGCCTCTTCCCATTGAGGCCACGCCTGCTCAGGACTCCAGCGTACCGGTAAGTCCTTTAAGTTACTTTCACCCCTGACTGAATGTTTGAAGTTTGAACCTTAACTCAATCCAGAAAGCGTTAAATGGAAAACACTGTTAGGAGGTATACATTTTGCAAGGCCAACCTACTGGTGAAGGGCATGATGGTGTAATGAACTCTGTGCTGTGCTCAAAGGTCCACCAGCATGGAGCTCATTGAAGGACTGGGTCTGAAAATAACAGGAAGGATGGTGCAGTGGTTTGGGCAATAGCATGGGAATTTCCCCACTCCACCAGACTTTCTGTGCGACCTTGGGCAAATCTCTCAGTCTCGCTGAACCTTGGCTCCCCATCTGGGAAATGGGATAACAGCACTGCCCTACCTCAGAGGAGGGTTGTGAGGATAAATATGGCAGACTGTGAAGAGCTCAGATACTACAGTGATGGGCGCCATAGAAATACCTGTGGCAGAGAGATGAACTAATTAAACCACCAGGTATCAAAACATTACAGATATGATGTAAATGAATGACAAGAAAAACAGCTTCTTCCATATTCCAGAATATATTCCTTAATTTATGTGAAATTAATTTTTGCACAAAAGTGTTTACATTGGATTAGTGAACAAACATAGAGCAACTATAGAAGAGTCCAGCAGACCAATAAAAATTAAACTTGTCTTTTTATGAAACAGAGACAGTTTAAACCCCAGGAATTAACAGATAACATAGTTAAACATATATACAAAGAAAAGAGAGATTTAATCTCACAACCCATTGTAACAAAAGGATTTCTTGCTAGCTCAGCTTGTTTTAAATAAATCTCACTTTGCTGCCTTTTCTCAAGTACGCAAGCTTGTGGTCTTTAGACTAAATCAAACCTATCGTAAGCAGCTGCAATTCCAGTAGCTTTAATGGAGATATGTCGTCTTATACCAGAAATGAATTTATTATTTATTTGTATTATAGCAGGTTAAAGCCTCCAACCAAAATTAGGGCCCTGTTTTGCTAGGCACTGTACATACACAATGTATGTAAGAGAGGCAGTTTCTGTCTGAAGAGTATACAATCTAAATAGACAAGACAGACAAAAGGTGAGAGGGGAAACCGAGGCACATGCCTGTGTTCCTGCAATCTGCCCTGTGGGGGTTTACACTTTGTCTGCTTGGAAGTTTCAATGGCACAACATGTGTCTGCCTACTCGGTAAGTGGTTATTCCCACAGGGTGCAGGCTATAGCTGTCAACTTTGATCCCTACTGACTTCCAGGGCATTTTTAGATGTGAGTTTTTAAGTCTACCCTGTCATAAATGGCTTTGGTATCTGGAGAGAGACTGCTTGTGTGATATTTTGGTGGTGAAGCAAGCAGCCCTCCAGTTTAAATAATAGAATGCTAGAGGTAGGGCTCATTCAATGAGCAGAACTTGACTCTGAAACAGCTTTCTCCAATATGGCCCCCAATAAGGGTAGCAGAACTTGCTGAGCTTCAGATCAAATTACCAAGCTTATATATTTGTCCAGGCTTTGTCTGGGGGCAAAGGTGGGGTACTGAGCAGATGGAAATGGGTGATGTGGAGAGTCTTCGAACCTCTTCCTACAAACAGTTAAGCATATGTTTAATTTTATTCACACAAACTGTCCCATTGTCTGTGTTAAATGGGACTGCTCACACCAGCAAAGTTATGCATAGTTTCCAGGATCAGGGACTTAGTCTAGGTGGTATTCAGGGAGGCTTTTAGTTCTGGACACTGGTCCAATGTGTATGTTGTATGGATTTTATTTATACATGTGCCCAGGTATGTATGTTGGGTAACTCTGAATAAATATGTAACAGTTTAGACTGGTGAGCATAATAGAAACTCCATTCAGAACTTAAAACTATAACCTTGAAGAAGCCATGATTTTAGGCACATGAGGCATTTTGATTAGCTAAGACTTACATTTCTTTCATCAGCAGATGTTACTTGCTATAGAAAACTGTGCTGAATTATGTACATTGTTTGTGTGATGGGAGATAACTGCTATCTACATGGGGCTGACGTGGTAGCATTTAGTTCCCTTCTCAAAGGAGCTTGAAAGCGTGGTTCCAAAGCAGAGAGTCTAAGGAGTGGCTAATTTGCTAAATTGGTTTCTTTTATCAGTGCTCCTTTTCTGATATTCCACCAGGATCTAATATCAACAAGGGAAATCCACAGCTCACCAGTGGAAGTGTGTTGCAGATTTAGGGAGTCTTTTGATTTTACTTTAATGTCTGGTAGATTTGGTTAAAATTTTGGTTAAGATTCTTTCCTCATCTTCCTGGCTGTGAAGAGACTCTTCACTTTGTAATTGAAGTGCATTGCTGACCTATTCAGCCATGAGATGGTAATCCACGCTCCTGAAAAGATATATGAAGTACAATGAGTTGTGATTCTACTCACATTACAAACCCAGATAGGAATTTGGCTTTTAATTATTAGAATCATACCTAGAATCCCCAGTTAAGATCAGGATCCCATTGAGATAAGCAACTGTACAGATGTAAGAGATGGTTTCTGCCTTGAACAGTTTATACTTTAAATAGACCAGAAAAAGTGTAGAAGAAATGCAGTTTTATTATCCCCATTTTGCAGATGGAGAACTGACTAATTTTAAAAAGAAACACGAGAGAAGAGATTTTAGTCTGCTTTTTCTTTCTGAATTTAAATATTGCTCAGTAGGACTGAAAGTCAAACCACAAGATCATTGTAGCAGGGCATGAGAGATGGAAATGAAACAGAATATGAAGCTGACCAATCTATTAT